>NC_056744.1:1397656713-1397899213 GCF_019279795.1 Protopterus annectens
GACTCCTGTATGCCCCAGTGCTGTGCCTAGAAGTGCAATCCCTTTCCAACTCCAGCCACCCTGCCTACAGTGGGAAGCTGCAACCAGTTATGAGCTGTATTCTCACTTTGCTGTGATTGGAAAGTTTTGAATATGCTAAGCTAAGTTACGGGCAAACCTGCTTAGCTAAGGTTGGCATTGCTTAAAGGAACAGGTTCAACACTGCTTACCAATGGGAAAATCCACTTAGCTGGGCTACTAACTGCTTAGCAGTCATATTTACACAATGCTTACACCTGGTAAGCAGAGCTGTGCAATGCTTAGCATTGCTTATTTTTCATTTTATAGACTATTTGCTGTATGACATTGATTCATCATTCATTACATATTATAAATTTGTTTACTGTCCCTGACATTCCCCAGTGTGCTTTCATTACATTTATTCATGTGTTACTATACTGTATGGGGCACTTGTGTTTATATGGGGATTTCACAACTTTATTAAACTGACACCTCTCATCTGGACCTAATGCAGTACTCCAGTTAACAAATATATGTTATTTAGTAGGTAATACTAAAAAAATTGTTTATGTACTGCTTTCACATGTAAAATGTGAATTGGTTACAGTGGGGATCAAACTGGGAATGGCTGCTCACAAAGCATATGCTCTAACCACTACACTATTGCATTATTGCTTATGTTGGATATCTCTTGCTATTTGACTTCTTGTGCTGTTTAAACTGTACTAAGCATAGCTAAGGAACGGGCACACCTCGCAACTACACTTAAACTTTATCCCATTTAAAAAAAAAAACTTTTGTTGTATTATTTTATCTATACCCTTCATATATCTCTGCTAATGCTAAACCTGTTATTTTATCATCTTTCTGCTTTGTGGGACAATTGTCCATTTTGGCTTTGTCCACATTACTTACTCTGATGGGTTGGGAGGTGTACGCTATGTGCTTATGCTGCCTGTGTTATCCTAATAACTTTTGGCTTGGTAGCATGCCTCTCAACCTCTTAGAGCAAAATATCTGGACAAAGCCTCCAATGATGGGGGGCAAATAGGGATGGATTTTAAATATTGCTTTTACAAACTTAAAAAGTTGATAGAATAACGGGTTTTACATTAGCATGAATTTTCTGACAGATGTGTGGAGTCTTAAACTCAAATGTTTTGTCATTATTTAATGACTTCAATCCTCAGCTATTTGCCAGACAGGTACACATTTTAGGGGGAACACTATAAATATGAGGCAAACATCTGGTCATTCTGTGAAAATCTGTACAGTTGAGAGGTATGCTTGATAGGGACAATTGGCCCTTTTGCCTTTGACCACTTTTGTTTTCCTGATGGGTTGGGGGTGTTACAAGCATTGTCACTCATTTTTAATTACCGAAAGGCAATTCTGGAGTACAGGGGCATGTGTATTGCAAATGCTCTGCTCTCAGATATACCCCCTGCACTCATACACAGTTCCATGTCCATTTAACAGCAAAGGCAGGACGCCTTCATGAATATGCAAGGTGTGCTGCCGTGCTGGATGGGAATGGTCCCTGCTGCTTGCTGAAGCCTGGGGAATGCATCGAAAAATCACAATATACAAAATGGAAGAAGGCAATAAAGTAATACAAAATACAAGAACGCAAAAGTAAACTAACCTTTCCCTCACAGCAAGTTGATGCAGAGTCTGTGTAAGCTTTTCCAGTAAAAATACCCTGTAGAGAAATTTTAACATCTGTCAACTTACTGCATTCCCAAAAAAAATGCTCCCAATTACCAGAAGAATAGCTGGTTCAACCAGCATCCTCGGCCAGTACTATGAACACCCCCTCAGCTCATTGTAAGTGATTGGGTTATTACAGTTAGATATACACCCCAAATCCCAGAGAGAAAAAAAGTGAATCTCAAAAATAGCTCTAATCTTTAAAACTTCTTTTTGTGGGGTGGGGCCCCTCACATTTCCAAACTTATATACATCAACCTGAGATTGCCATACCTCAGAGAAAAGGGCAGATTCTGAGTAATGGCATTTCGGACTTTATGCAAGTCCATTCTTTGGGCAGTTCAGGTTCCACATTTCAGGACTTGGTGTAGTGGATCCCAACATTTCAAATGGTTACCTATAAAAATACCTATGCAAACATTTCCACACAAAAATCCTAAATCTTTTGGACTTTGTTGTATACATGGGAGCCAAACAGATGTCTTTCCAGTGATACTTTATAATTTGAATTTCCAGTCTCTCTTTTTACCACAGTTTTCTAACTTATTCTAGCTGTTCTTATAGTTATCAGGCAATATTTATATGCCCTATGAATTATCTCTTTTTAACACCCTCTTCTGTTCTAGGAACTCAGCCAAAATGTGTCTTTCATTTAACACCCCATCCGTTTCTATTTACCTGTACTCTTATCAATCTCCAATAGAGAAAGCAGTCTCTAACCTACAGTGCAAACTTCGGGCCACATCCCACTCTATTGCCTTCCCATCCCTAGTTATTTGCTCCCTGTATCTTGGTTCCTTTGCTTATCTTCTCCATTAAATTCTGTCTTCCTCTTGCTTGTTTTCTATACCCTACTTGCAGGTATCCCTATTGGTAAAATTTCCCTTTTCCATTTCTGTATTAACATAGTTATTAGAATACTTTCTGCTGCATTATGAGTGTAATTTTCTACATGGCTGTTTTCTTTAAGAACCTGCATCCAAAATTCATCTCTCTCTTTATTTCTTGAACCCCTGCACACACATTTCAACATCATCATCATCATTCCTTTCTGATTTGAATTATAATTTCCTGCTTATATTTTATCTATTTCAGCCTTAACTGTATAACTGTAAAATATGCCTTCATATCAGGTAGTCCTAAACCACCTTGTTCTATGGGGATGATCAAAGTATCTCTCAACTCTTGCCCTCTTACCCTCTCAAATAAATTATTTTATCTTTTTATTAATTATCATACACAACTTCACCTCTTCTCTTCCTCCTCTCCTCTGGTTGATAAAAATATGCCTGACCTGTACGTAAACTAAAAGAACTGAAATATTTTCACTGCTTGCATCTTACTATTTATACCCTTGATCAAGTGCTTCCAGCTTCTCAGTTTTTGTATTATCTTTTGTTTAGTTTCTTCCCACTTATCCTTAGTTGTGATAACATAATCGATACACCTAAACTTTTCATCTTATCATGATGAAAATATGGGTGTTGCTGAATCAGTTCATGTGTTGTTACAAAGTTTGCTGCTATAACCTTTTTTATCTTCATTATTTTTGTATCATGAAAAGGCTTGAAACTGTCTCAAAATGTCCCAGTACACAGACATGTCCTTTTCTGGATTGCTCATATTCAAAAATACTTCATCTTCAAATAAAGCTAACTTTTTTGATTATCATACAAGTTATATCCTTATTCGTAACTAAAACCCATTTGCGTAAAACAGACAAACAAATAAAAGATTAAATGTTTTCATTCCAAAGGTATTAAGAAACTTCATTAGAATCTTGGGATACATAATTTCCTGTTTTTAAATACTTTCAATTAAACAAGCAATTAATTTCCTTAAAGTAACACCATTCTAAATCATGCCTATAAGTGACTTCAAACCAATAAATTATATATCACAATGTAACAAACACTTAAAACTGTTCATTTTATTTGAAATCAGTTAAATCTAAAATTGTTAACTAGTGTCATCAATACTATAAAGAAAAAAAAAACTAAAAAAAATATCTTTTGTTAACCCTTAAAATTAAGGCACTGCTAAGACTGATTTTTTCCTTTAAACCCTGGGAAGCAGCCAGGAAGCATCCAATAGCAGTTGCCAGTAAAGTTCTCTGTAATCTAAAAATGTTTCTCAGTTACCACTCCTTTTCTTTTTTATCACTGTTTCTAAAATTAAAAAAAAAAAAGAATACATTTTGGATAGTTAGCAGCATGCTTACTTATATCATTATTCATGTCATTATTTTGATAGCATAATTATGCTGGTAAATATGTTTTTTAATGCAAGTTCTGTTTTCCCTACATAGTATGCTAAACAAGGGGAGCAAACTGCAACATATGCCACTCAATTTGTATCACATCTATATTTCCCTTTTGCAACTACTACGCTGGGGTAATTAATGACATTGATTTTGCCCCTTCCAAAATAAATGGACATTGTGAACATTTCCCACATTTCTGCATCCTGTTAAAGACTTAATACTTTTGCCTTTCTTAATAACTATGGTGGAGTTATTTCATAATTTAGGTGTCAGTCCTATGGTCCCAAACACTCCTTTCCATTTTCTATTTAAAATGTCCCTAACATCTTGCTGTTCATAATTGAAAGCCATCACCATGGCTCCCTTATAGTCGTTCTTTTCCTTGGTGTGGACCTGTATGTTATCAGGATATTTAATAACAGGAAAAAAACTATACATCTGCTTGTCCATAACTTCATCTGATATTTCATTCAACAATTTAACTGGATAGCTCCTTTCTAAGAACATTATATTCAATTTCTCAAGTTGTATTGTAAAATAAAACAAAAGCTCTAATACTACATTTCAAGTTGTTTGAGTGGGATTTGTCAGAATCTCTGTGGCCATGCATGTGTTTTTATCAGTTTATTCTTTTAAAAAGATCTCATCCTCAGAGACCAGCCCAGACAGTCTGATCATTTGCCCCTTTACCAAATTTCTTTTCTGCCACCAAGGGTGTTCACTATCAAAATTAAGGAAACTGTTAGCATAAGTTGGTATCCTAAAAATAGCACATCTGTTCTCATACCTATTTGTCTTTATAGTAATGTTCAAAAAATTCAACTGCTCACCATTCTTCTCCATAGTAAACTCTAAAAAAGAAGTCGAGTTGTTGATGAAATTGAAAAATTCCAGGAGCTTTCTTCCTCTATTGACAGAGAGAAACCCTCTAAACTTAATTCTTTCCTTCAACTATTCATTTATCTATTCATGTATCCTCCTTATTAATCTTACTTTTATCAAGAGGAAAAATGCTACCATTGCGCTACTCATAAAATTTCAGCTAACTCTATAAAATGCTTTCCTTAGATCAAAACCAACCAACAATAGTAATGTTTTCTTACACTCTGCTTCCCTCCAGATCATTTCTGTTCTAGTGTTTCCTTCCCAATCAAAATGTATCCATATCTATCTCTTTGACAACTTTGGCTTTCTCTTAGCTAGTATAGATATAAATGCTTTACAGTCAAGGTTTAAAATCGAAATGAGTTTATATGAAGCTGAGTCTAAAGGAACATATCCCTTTTGGGTAATATAGCCACCACAGCTTTTTTCCAAGCTGCTAGTACTCTCTTCCCTTTTAAAATATTGTTAGACAAAGCCTTCCAGCCTATATCACCTTTTTCCTAACTTCCAAACTTCCACAGGAATACCATCTGTTACTGGAGTCTTCACTGCTGATTGATTATACATCTGCATTTTTATCTCTTCCCTTCCTGTCTCAACCATTAATTCTTTAGTCTCATCTTCCTCTACCGTTGACATAGCTAAGTATTCCATGCCTATTTCCAGTTCTCTGTTCTATTCATTTGCCCAGTCCTCTGCTTTATACAAATTTTAATAGAATTTCCAGAATATCTCTTAATATTTTGTACAAGATCTACATTTTTATTTTGTCAAAGGCTCCCTAAGGTTGGCAACATCCCTTTCTATTGCCCAAGTCATTGTGTTAAGGGCTTTTGTGCTCTGTAGTCAAGAAATACTTACTTAACAGCCTTTCTAAATGCATGTATATTTTCCAAATGTTATCTTATTTTTCCTTCAACACTCAGCAATTGCTGCTGTTCTTGTTCTCTGATATTACCCTTCCTCTGCAATACTTTAACATTTGTCAATTTTTCTAAATAATTCCTTTGTCAACCAAATAATTCCTACTACTTTTTTCTCATATCTTTTTTAATATTTCTACCATATTTTTAAACACAATTTTTACTCTATACCCCTCCCTACTTAGTCCTTCTGAATAAAAATTTCTGTCTTCTCTAATAACTCTTAAATCATTTCCACTACCGTTCCTAAAATCCCCCTTTTCAACAGATCATAGGGTCATAGTGATTGCTAGACTAATGACTCTAAATAACTGTTTAAGCCTAGCTATGCTACCGAAATTTAATGGACTGGTTTAGATCCTATAGATTTTGTATAGGATATATATATATATCATTTGAGTGTGGGTGGTATATAAGTAATGTGTCAATCTCTTATTTGTATTTCCCTATCCTATATCTTATATATAGGTATATGCTAGATTATGACCACAAGGGCCTTTTTAAGCCTAGCCATGCACCCCAAATGTATCCAACAAGTTTGGTAGCTTAGAGGTTATTTTTAAGTGTATGTGTAAGGTATGGAATGCATGGGCAAACATTTCCAGGTTGCTTCTATCCATTAGAGACATATGTGACAGACTAGGGATGAATTTCTGATTTCCAATCCACTGGTCCAAGTTATACTTAAATAGGTGAATACTAGGCTTCCAATCAGCATACTATTACTAGCCTAGCCAACAACCAGCGGTCAGAATCAAAGTGAGGTAAAGAGCTTAACCATTATGCCAACTCCTCCTGAGATAGGTTATGGTATCAAGTACACAGAAGGGAGATGTTCAGGGGTTACAGTGGTTGGCTTGAGTTTTGATAGATATGCACATACTTTTGTGATAGGAATAGGGTGGGTGAAGAAATGATTTTGGGGAGTGGTAAGCTGTTGGATGTTAGGAGGAACAGGAGTAGGGTCAGGGCTAGATAAAGAGGTAGCAACATTACTGGTACACAATTTAAAACTGTTATTTTATGTGTTTCAAAGTTTCAAGTAAATACCCATTGCTCCTGTGAAATACATTTGGCATCCATTCTAGCCCAATTATTATACCTTGGTGGATAATATGTAATTTCTGTCTAACTTCCTGTTATTGAATTCACATCTTACTTTACAAATATTCTCTTGTATTGTTTTTCAGAAATACACACTTTTTTGTTATATTTTCCCTTCTATGTGTCTCTGATGCATTTTTACTATTGCAAATCAGATTCTACTCTGTACCTATAAATAACATTTCCTGCTGAAAATGTATTATGCCCCCAACAAATTCTGTTAAGTTATCTAACAGTTTCAGGTGGAATACAAATACATGCCAGTGTAATCCTCCTTCCCTGTCAGTAACCTCAGATTTTCACAAATCTACCACTATTGTTTCCCCCCTCTCTTCTGTCACTATTGGAGACCCTCACAATCAGTATTATAACTCCTGTTTTCCTTGGTCCCAGATACTCTGCTAAATGTCCATTCTGAAATCCTTTTTATCAGATTCACATGCTCATTTCTATCCAAGTGTGTCTCCTGTAACATTGCAATGTACACCTATACCTCTTTTCTTACACCATGGCCTATTTACGTTGCTGGCAGTAGGTCCTTGAATCAGGTGCTCTTGATGCTTTTTGTTTTACAGATGTGCAGCAGGTCCATTAGGGTTGGATTGGAGGCTGTTTTGTAGGTCAGGCATAAATGGTCTCTCATCAGTCTGTAGAAGGCCAAATATAAGGACAAGACTTTTAGGTGGTCCTCATAGGACACACCACATATTCTGTTTGTGATGAATCTCTGAGGATGCTCCAGTTGATGCATGGGCCAGGCAGGTACATACCGAATGGGGCACTTTACTCAATGACAGGTCTTATGAGAGAAGAATACAGTGGAACGATGACATGTTTGGATCTGGATGCCATACCCCTGCTTATAAGTTGTGCAACTTAGAATGATTTCCTCACAGTAGATACATGATGGTAAAATGCCAATTCACTGTCTACATGCACTCCCTAATCCCTGACTACAGAGTCTACTCTTAGGGATGTATTGTCATATAAACTCATATTTCATTGTCCTAGAACTACATTGGCAAAGGCAGAAGCCATACTAACTTACATCACATCACCCTGTATTTGTTCATAATAAGGTTTATCAAATAAAGAGAAGTTATGGTCCAAAACAACATCTAACAAGGAAAATATAGTATTAATTTCATTATCTGACTTTGCAGTGTGTTCATCTAAATACGCTTTTTTAGATTCTGCATCTGCAATCAGTGGTGTGGTATTTAATAAAACTATGTGCACTCTGGCTAATATAATGTCCTCTGGATGGTATTCAAGTTTCACTGTTATCTTCAAGAAATGCCAGGAGTCCCTTCATTTTGCTTTCTGGAAACATTGCAAATAGTTTCATCTTAGATCCGTTTGCTGGTATAGCAGGGCAGAATGGAGATTCCACCATGACTTTGTCTTTAGTATGCCAAATAGTGTACAGATCTTTGGATATAAAACCCGAAAAATTTCAGTGTATCAAACTGACAAAATCTTGTGTCAGAAAGTCTAATAATTCATCACTGATATGTTTATAGGGAAACATTCCACACAGTCGAATGTATGTAATATCGGACATCTTTATTTATCTCTGGCAAAAGTGATAGAATATTCATTGGATTGCTTCTTCTGGTTTTATTTTGTGGAAGATTACAGAACATCAGGGAGTGGGAGTTAGCCCTTTCCCCACGGTTGTGCAATCTCGGAGTTGGTATATGTAATAAGCAGGAGTTGGGGGGCTTGCCCCTTGTAAAACATGAGTTTTGTGTGTGTGTGTGTGTGTGTGTGTGTGTGTGTGTGTGTGTGTGTGTGTGTGTGTTTTGATATTTTGCATGTCAATCTTTTTGTTGCACTTCGATGTTTCAAAGTACATGGGTTCATAGGCTCTAGTGATGTCAAATGGAGCTAATGGTTTGTAACTAGTTTCTTGTCTTAAAAGTTTTCAGCAGCAATGACATAGTCTTCAATAATCATAACTACCACTCTGTCCCCTTATCAGCTTTCAGAGAATATAAATGTTTCATTGTGCTCAGTTCTCTTAACGCATTTCTTTCTTTCTTTAGGGACAAATAAAAAAATCTATGTTGAGGTGGCATTTTTTAACATTACCAGTGTAGAATTTGTGGCCAGGTGTCTTACATGTGACAAACATTATGAAAGTAAGAAGATAAGACCAGAGGATTTGCAAACACAAGTACTTCCTTAATGCCTTGTCTTGGTATCCTTTTTTATTTTTTCATGGCATGTGAAATTTGATACAAGAGGGGTTGATTTTAATAAAACACTGTAGATCAGGAAGCTTCAGTGCCAACTAAAGTTGCAGGCACACAGACCTCCAGGCTTGACTATGTATTTGAATATCAAATGTCTATTGAAAGCTAAGTCTTTAACATAATTCTGTCTCATGTCCATTCTTCATTTTAACTGTTTTAGTATTCCATAAGACCTTTGGGGATTCCAATAGATCAGTTTTCACCTCTTCTGACATATTACCTAACTTTATTTTCACAATATTATTTTTGTAGGGCAGGTAAGACATGGTTGCAATTAATTTAAAATTTGGTTACAAACCTTTACATTATTTCACAGAATAAATTTTTTAGAACTGTTTCTGTACTTGCAAGAGTTCTGAAAGAACTGCAGTAGTGTAATTCATTTAACTATTTTTCATTAGCTCAGGATCCCTTCAGGGTTGTGTGTGAATAACAATTGCTGCTCTGAGGATTTGGACATCTAGTCATTATTTACCTTGTTACATTTTTTCCATCTTTCTCAGAGGGAATGAAAACATGAGAATACAAATATCTTAACAAATGATTTCTCTCTTTTTCCCATTTTTTGGAATGCTGTCATTTAACATACAATCTGTTTTAAAAAACTTTAAAGCACATAAAACATGAAAAAGATCTGATTGCATTGTACTAAATCACAGAACCTTCATCACTGAGATTGTGATTTAGTGCAATGAAAGTAATTATTCTACTCCTTACGGGTAAAATAAGTGGTGGTGGGACTAGGACTGGTCATACTAACTAGCTGTCCAATGTTGTACATCATGTGATGAAATCATCAACATATGTGACAGAG
Organism: Protopterus annectens; assembly: GCF_019279795.1. Taxonomy (NCBI): domain Eukaryota; kingdom Metazoa; phylum Chordata; order Ceratodontiformes; family Protopteridae; genus Protopterus; species Protopterus annectens. The sequence continues at coordinate 1,397,666,671 of NC_056744.1, forward strand.
AGCTTGCACTATTTTCTCAATGTGCTTTGGTGAATTGTCAAAGCTTCTTAGGGCACTAACATTGACAGGGCTTCCAGCTTGTACCCCTATAAAAGTAAAATCTTTCTTTTCCTGCTTCATAGCAACCACGGAGAACACCTGAGTGGGGCTCCTATGAGCATCCTCAGTATGAAGTGGTATGCCCAGCACAGTCTTGCCAGGACACTGTCTGATGTTGCTTGCATACTCTGCTCTAGTGAGCAGTGCTGACACTGTTACAGTGACTTGCAGAGGTGCCATCCTGTCCTGTGCTGATTAGAAGGAGAGGTCAATGCTAAGACCCCTGAGGTATATTGTGAGTATGAAAGTCTTATCAGTGCCCTATTACTTGCCTTATAACTATTTGTGATGCTAGTGGACATTTATTTAAGGACTGGTGCCTGTGCTACCTTTCTTTTTATAGAACCATCAGACAATACAAGACATCTATGCAGTTTGTGTAGAGATGTGCTGTCATTAGCAATTACTAGTCCTCCATCCAATAGATGTATAGCTGCTACACCAGGGCTTGAAACCTAAAGTATATTTCCTTTATCCTTTCTTGAAATACAGTTCAGAAATACATGGCACTAAGTTGTGTTTCTTTTAAAATAAATGCCAGAAAATATCTGCAATGTAGAATGTGCTACAGTAATTATGTTTTCTTCCTGTCAAGAGTTCATATATTGTCACTATCCACAATTATAAATGTTATACTTGCTATAATATAACATAAGCATATAATACAACTAGCTAAAATAAGTTTATCTTAGTCCATTATAGCTTCCCCATTACCTTTGTTTTGAAATAATATATCTTTGAGGTGCTGGCTAAAACTGCTTTACTGCACACTGACCAACAGCTTATTTTCAATTCTCCCAGTGTGAAAACAAAAACTGAGAAAAGGAAGCCAGTGAAATTGTATTTTTTAGTAAAATGTGGTTACTGGCTAGTATGTGCACTGCCTGTTTGCCAACAAAGTAAAAAATTGGAGAACCTGAAATAAAATCAACTGGAAGAGGTAAAGAGAAAACACTTGACTGGAATAAATTCTGCAGCATTTCAGGGCTTCAGCTTTGTTACAAGAGACAGCTTTCAGTAATTTAGAAGAAAAAAAATCATGTATACTCAGAGGTTATTAAAACAAAAAAAATGTTGATGGAATATATCAAGTAATAAATGACTAGAAAAAAGTTAGAAGAAGCTTTAACTAGCTAATCAAATTAATTAATAAAATCAGAGGTTGAAATGAAGAAAAGTGCTTGCTGAGTATGAGGCTTCTCAAGAAGAGCTATTTAAAAAATTATTAGAGTTAGAAGACTGGGGACACAGAGAAAACATGAGATTTTCTGCTGTACCAGAGAAACTGGAAGGGGCAGACTGTATTAACTTTATAAAAGCACCAATAAGCAACTAGACTAGACTAGTGTTCTGCAGCAAGATTTGTTCATTGAAAGGGCACATTGAGTGTTTGCTCCAAACCTGGCCATAAGAAAACAGACAAGACGTATATTAGAAAAAGTTGATCCTGACAAAACTGTGGCAGAAAGTAAAATTATTAAAAATTGGAGACAGCAGAGTGTTTGTGAAAAAAATAATTATTCACTGTATACCAGGTAGAAGAAAATGTATCCCAGCAATTGGAGAATGTTCAGAAGCAGGTGTGAGACTCAAGCTGTTCTACACATCTGCCTTCAGAATATTTTTTTTCCAGGGGGATCAAAGACCTTTTTGATGATAAACAGGCTAAAGAGGAAATAACTGTTTATCCATCAAAAGGTGAGCTAGAAAACAGAAGGGGATTTAACTCTTCAGTCTTTTGACAATACAGCCAATGGAGGGATGTAGTCAGCAAAACTTTTCCATTGTTCCAAATTAAAATGCTTGATAGAAAAAAGTCTGGTGATGAAAAATGAAGATGTTCAGGAAGAAGACCTGCAAGAATAAAAATAGTGAATAAATGGCATAACTATACAGCATCAATCACACCTGTGAAATATGGCTTTGCAAGAAAACTGACTGAGAAAGCCTGGAATTTTATTGACTTTGTTAAGCTTCTGGGCAGTGTGTAAAGCACATACCCCACTTTATGACACAAATGTTTAGAAGACTAAAGTGAAAAATAAGAAGTAATTATAAGTAAAACCATTTTCCCCTTTCTTATTGTATATAATATTTCATAATATATAAATTGCATGTTATATTGTAAAGCGGTTCTGTATAGGATGCAGCCAGGGTTATTTTTAATGGGGTTCCTATTATATAATCCTTTGAATGCATCTTGATCGAACTTGAAAGCATGAGACAGCAAAATAGTGATACAGCATATAAGGGATTTCTTTCCCTCGGAAAGAAATCGCTTGGCCGCCTCCATTACTTTGCCATTTTCCTCACTGTAGTGTGATCTCGGACTTATTATATTTAAGTAGGGAGTTGTGGAGGGCAAAGCTTTTATTTTTTTTTATTTTATTTTTTGTGGAACAGTGATTTTTTTCCCTGGGAAAAAAATTGCTGTTCCAAGCATTCGGGATTGTAAGCTTTTACTTACATGGGGTTGATAAATCAGTGTTTGCTTTTTTAAGCATTCACTGATTTAATATAGACCCTTTTAAATGTGGGTTGTCTTTTCATTGACTAATGTATATATTAAAGATATTAATGTAAACACATTATTTTGGATGTAAGAAATATATAGAGTGGCGTAAACCTTGATGATTGTCACTGCTGAAATGAAACCAAGACCTCATGTGGAAAAATGGGGAAAAAAGTGTTGTGGATGAATGGATGGGTGGACTATAACAAGAAAATCTGGACAGAAACAAGTTTAAATGAATATATTGCTGTGATCTTGAATTGCTGTGTGATGAAATGGTGCTGATTATATTTAGAATTAAGATAATTATTTCTTTTGTTTTTACAAGAATGGATGTCTCTATTAAAGTCCATGGCTTAAGCTATAAACATTTTTGTAAGCAAATAGGCTTGAAAAATAAGGTAAAATGATGATAAAATGATGAAAAGCATGAACAATGTTTTCTTGCATCTATAAAGATATTCACTTGTGTTTTTTTCCATTAGCAAATGTCAATGGGAGACATGTAGTCTACAGCTAAGGGAATAGGGCCAGGAGAGTTTTTATACATTGTGTTTAGAGCAAAATTTACAGAGTCCTTCATGCATTTTAAGAGTTGTTAGTTGTTACTATGGGAAGCAGTACAGTTAAAAGTTAAGTCTGAAAGTATGGAAAGTGAATAAGAGATAGTATCCTTCCAAGAGACAAATTACTTTAATGCATTTAATAGTACATTACACAATTTAGTTTTATTTAATGGTAGCCACTACTAAAAAGTGTTATTTTTCCACATATGGAAGGGAAGTAGAACAGACATCAGTCATTGTAAGTGGAACCATGGGCATGGGGTAACCTTAATTTTAGATTAGGTAATGTGAGACCAGCTGTGAACTTTTGGCGGGGGGGGGCTGCAGTGGTGCAGCAGTTAGCATTGCCACCTCACAGCAAGAGGTTCTCCAGTTTGATCCTTGACTGGGATGCCTTCTGTGCAGAGTCTGCATGTTCTCCCTGTGGTTGCATGGGTTTCCTCCCACATCCCAAAGACATGTTGTAGGTGGACTGGACACTCTAAATTGCCCCTAGACATGAGTGTGTGTGTGTGTGTGTGTGTGTGCCTTCTGTGGAAGGTTGGGCACCGGGCTGGCAACTCAACACCATTAAACTCCACTGCCAATCATGAGTGGACAGGTGATCTGCTGTGGTGACTCTAAACTGGGAAAAGCCAAAAGAAGAAGAAGTTCCTATCTGCAGGGTTAAACTTCATTTGCTGAGAATGTACATAGTCCTGTCTGTTTAGCAAAACATCTTGAAAAATGTGACATAGGATCAAATGAAGATGAGAAGAAACAACTGTATAACATAGCCTGCCAAACAGCCTATGCACATAAGATGGAAGTCCACATCCAAAAAACTGCAAAGTATAATAGCTGGGAAGTGTAGCTTTTTAATATAATGGATACTCTATCCTTACTGTCTTGGAATGTAAATGGTGTTACAGGTACATACAAAAAGGAAAGCATACTGAATCATATTAAGAAAGAAGAGTGCAGATACTACTGTTGCAGGAGATGTACTTGGAAAGAAATGAGCATGTGAATTTGACAAAGAAAGTATTTCAGGGTGGATAGTCTGTTGAATATCGGAGGCAAAATTAAAGGGGATTAATAGTACTGATTGCAATAGTTACTCCAAGAGTGATAGAAGAGGAAATAAGACAATAGTTGTAGATTTGTGGTAGTTAGGGGCTGTTGGCAAGGGAAGAGAATTACAATGGCATCTATTTACATTCCACCAAAGACTGGTTTTACTGAGCTTAAGAAAATATTGGGAGAAATAATCAGTTTTGGTAAGGAATATTGCTTATAGGTGGTGCAAGAACTTGATTTGCAATAATGAGGATGTATCGGGGTACCTAGAATGGAAAATACAACAAAACAGGATACATTTCTGAAGAACTTTATGAAAATATTTTATATGGAAGATGTGAATTCAGTAGTAGGAACTTGGATATAATTTATTATTGACCAAGGTAGAATAACTGGGCTAGACTAGACAGAATTTATATTTCACAGGAGCATATGCATTTAATTGAAAACTATGATACACGTTCTATAACTATTTCAGGTAATGCAGCAATAAAAGCTATGATAAAAATGCAGTAAAAATGAGACACTGCTGCCTTTCCACCCACCTGTTAAAAGAGAGGAAACCAAGGAATAGGTAGTGGAAATTATGTAAGAATTAAAACAGGGGTCAGAAGTTTTCTCAGAAAGAATGGCTAGTAGTGGGTTAAAATAAAATTAGAGTTGAAAAATAGGGCAGAAATGAAAGAGATGTGGTTAAAAAGCAATAAAAATATTTAGAGTGGCTGACAAAGGCACAACAAGGGAAATCTCACAGAATAAGAAAAGGAACAACTGCAGAGTGCTAACAAGAACATAAGGGAGTATTTGAATAATATTAATGAGTTTTGATAGATTATTGCTAAGCAACTACTTTTTGATAGCAATTCCATAGCACAAAAACTTTTAGCACAACAGCCTAGGGAACAGAAAGTAGAAAGAGTTGTTGCCAATCTCAGGGAGCCCATAAGAAGAAAAATAACAGAGATATTATATTGGTATTAGAGATATTTCTGACATTTTATAAACAGTTGTATAAAGCAAAGGAATACAAAAACCAAGAAAATGCACACATGGAAATATTTATGGAAGACCTAATTATGTCTTGGTCAGAGGAAGATGAGATGCAACAGCTAATAGTTAAGATAGCAGGACATGACATAAAATCATAGATATATAACCAACTGGCAGGAAGTCTCTAGTCAAGGAACAAATGGCATTCTTTGGAAGTTTTAGAAGTTAGGAGGGAAAAAAGTGATAATGACCTGGATGAGTAATAGTGTTTTAAGCATTCAACAGAGCATTTGCATTCCCTAATACAATAATAAGGTTATTTAGTGGGATATGAAGGATTAGATGCAAGAATTAAATTAGGAGGGATCCTCTCTGATAAGTTGTGTTTGAACAGGAATGGGATGATGATGAAGCAGGGGGTTAGGAGTGTTCAAGAAATAAGGAGAGAGTAGGATTTTGAATGCAGATCCTTTTAGGGGAATGATGACCACAATACAGAATATTATATTAATAAAGTTGCAGAAAGTATTATAAGAGCTAAACCAACACATGCATAGAAAGAGGATATTTTGGAAATAGGGATGCCTGCAAGTATAAGTAGAAAATAGTTGAGGGGATTTTATGAAAGAAAACTGGCAAAGGAACCTAGATTTTGGGAGCAAATAACTAGAGAGGGATAGGTAAGGAGTAGGATGAGGCTAAGAAGGAATTTAAACTGTGGGTTAGAGACTGCCTTCCCTATCAAGAATTGATACTGATGTATAGGCAAAGAGATAGGGTTAAGCAAGTCCTAAATGAAAGACCTGTACTGTTGGAGTTTATAGTCAAATCTAGAACAGAAACTGCTGTTAAAAAAGGAAATAATAATTAGGAAAGCATATAAAATATTGCATGATAATTATAAGAACCAATCAGAGGAGATTAGAAAAGATTGGGAAGAGAGAGACCGAAACTGCAATTTATAAGAGAAAATGGAAGGACATATGTATAGCTTCAGAGTATGCAATAAAAACGAGAAGGTTTAGGCAAGTTACTTGAAAGTGTTTGCATAGGTATTTGTATATCCCAAGCATACTTCAAAGATTTTTCCTGAGGTAGACAGCACATATTGGAGATGTTATGTGGAAGAAAGGGCTACTTGGGAACATATTTATGGGAGTGTAATGAGATGACAGATTTAAAAAAAATCCCTACAGGGTACTCTGTTAAAATAAATATTGGGGAAGGAACTAGCTGCAACTAAGGAGATGACTCATTTGAGCTTGGACACTGGGACACAGGATTTGAATTGCCTAGGTACACTAAGGCCTTATTAAGTTTAATTATGCTAGCTGCCAAAAAAGTGATCACTAGAAAATGGAAATCAAAATCTAAACCAGCTGCATTTGATGTATTGAATATTGTAAAGATATAAAAGAACTGGAACAGGGATCTTTTGAAAAGAAAAGGAGCAATTTATATGGTAATACTTGGAAGTTGTGGGAAATATACTTGCAGAATAATGTTAATGAGGAGGAGGAGGAGTGAGGTTTAAGAGAACGCATGAAATGAGTGTCTTATGTAATGCTGGACTAAAAATCAATTGTTACAATGAAAACAAAGTTGTGATTTACAATGTGTGCACATGGAAAATGTTTGTTTTCTTGTCTATTAATGCATGTTTCCCTATGTCTTAAGTGATATTTTTGGTAAACGTGTTTAAAAAAGACCCAGATGTTTTTGCTTAATAATATTTTAAAAGGAGAAGAAACACCATCATCTTGGAAGAAAGCTGTGGGGACTGTACTACACAAAGAGGGTAAAGACCCAACTTCATACAGACTTGATTAAATGTTAAACTATGATTATAAACTGTTTATATCTATGCTAGGTAAAAGAATCACAATGCTATTGCTGAAACAGACAGATATGGATCAATATATTTTTATGGAGAGAAGGCAAATATTTGGCAACATTAACAAAACAAGGATGATACAGATGGAAAAAGACTTAAAGAAAATACTGCTGTTGTTGGTAGGTCCTAATGCAGAGAAAACATTTGTCAGAGTATGCTGTGAGTTTATGAGTAGGGGAATGGAAGCATTTGCATACGATAATAAGGTTAATTGGAAGGATATATGAAGGTTAAGAGACAAGAATGAAAGTGGGAGGGTACCTCTCTGAAAAGTTCTGTTTCAACAGGGGAACCAGGCAGAGATGTTCTCTTTATGCTTAAAAGTGTTATATTTAGAGCCATTGACAATAAAATTAAAGCACACAAAATTCAGTAATATAAATGGTATGGTAATCAAGAACAATTGACTTTATTTACAGATGATGTTATTTTGTACTTGATAAATTCCACAAAATTATATTTTAGTATTGTGGAACATTTTGAGGCAGTCTCAAGTCTTTTCAACATATAAAACTAATGAAGATAAAATAAAGGCTATAGCCATGAATTGTGTATGAGCAGACAAATTGGTTCAGCAATACCCATATTCATGGGGACATGATAAGATGAAGTATTTAGGAGTATGGGTTAAAAATACTTCTATTATTTCAGCTAAGGATATGAGAAACTGGAAACTCTTGTTTATGGATACGGAAAGTAAAGTGCAAACAGTGAAAATGTTTTAGACCCTTTAGTTTTATATACAGATTAGAAATATTTTTCTATCAAACAGAGAAACTGTAGACAATAATTATTACAGAGTTGAAGGAGTTTATCTGAGTGGGAAGGTGGCAAGAGTTAAATGGTATAAGCTGATTCTCCCAGTAGAACAAGGTGATTTAGGCTTAGCTGATTTGAAGGGATATTTTTGATATACATAGATGATGTTCATGTACATAACACAAGCAGAAGGTTATAACTGAAATTGGAAAAGGGCGAAAATTAAGCAGAGCAAGTTTAAGAAATAAGGAGAGACTGACATTTTGGATGCAGATCTTTGAAGAGAATAACAACAGTCATACATTGACTATTTATATTCCTAAAGTTACATAAAATATTCTGATAATTATGCCAAAAATGGGGATAGAGAAAGGAAATTGTGCCATTTGGGATGACTGCAAGTAGGGGTACAGAAAATATGCAGGGGCTGGAATTTACTGGAGAAAACTGGCAAAATAACCAAGGTACTGGGAGGAAATTATCAGAGGTGGAAAGATAATATTGTAGTATGCGGCCAAGAAGTTTGGGATGCAGGTTATAGACTGACTTCTGTTCCAGGAAATTGATATCAGAGTATAAACAAATAGAAAAGGATAGGTGAGACCTAAGTGAAAGACTTGTTCTGGTAGAGTTGCTAACTGAATCTAGAACAGAAACTGTTGGGAAAATGGGGATAATTCATAGGGAATATAAAATATTGCATTATAACTATAGGAATCAATCAGAGGAGGTTAGAAAAGAATGTAAAGAGATAGTGGAAAAGCAGTTTACAAGGGGACAATACATGTATGGCTCCCAAGTATGTAACAAAGTACAGAAGATTTAGGCTTTTTGCTTGGAAGTGTTTGCATAGGTGTTTTTATAACCCAAGCAGACATTAAAGAATTTTCCTTAGGTAGATGGTAAATGGAGGTAGGACAGGGAAGAAAGAAATAATTGGGAACATGTTTTGAGGAATGTAATGAGTTGGCAGACTTTAAAAATTCCCTACAGAATACTCTGTCAGAAATATTGGGGGACCAAATGGCTGTTACTAAGAAAATTATTCTTTTTAGCTGGGACACAGGATTTGAATTGCCTAATATAGTCCTTATTAAGTTTAATTATGTTGGCTGCCAAAAAAAGTAATTACTAAAAAATGGAATTCAAAATCTAAAGCACTTGTATTTGAAGTATTGAATATTGTAAAAGAGATTTAAAAAGCTGGAAATGTGATCTTTAGGAAAGGGAAGGAGCAAATTACATAGAAATAAATGGAATTTGTGGGAATACATACAGAATAATGTTCAAGATTAGGAGAAGTAAGTTTCAAGGGAAAGCAGGAATTAAGTAATTGATGTAATGGTCGACTAAATGAGAGTTGTAAAGAAAGAGAAAACATGTATGTAACGTATAATGTATGTAAATGAAAAATGTATAAGGTTTGTTTTCTTTTCTATTAATGTTTGTATGCCTATGTCTTTTGACAATTTAATTAAGGTGTTAAAAAACAAGACTTATAAGGAATACCTTCTACTTTTCTCATAATAGTCTTTTTAAAAGTGATTTTACCTGATGACAGCTATGCAGTGTGTGTGTGTGCTGTTTTTTTGAATGTTCTTCTATATTTGTACCTTACTGGTTCAAGTTCTTGACCATAAAAGTTGAAAATATTGCAAAACCCTCTAACAATATCCTGAGTAGATTGTATTTGGGTTCCTGATAATAGTATTCAAACCTGATTAAATAAATATTATTTGTGGGATAGTGGTCCCCATTGGTAATTCTATGACGGGTGATTCATTTATTACTGTGTTTGATTTTACTCAGGATAAAAATGATTACATTGGTTATAATCATGAGAGTGGAGAATAAAGACCCTAAATTTGTCAGTTTTATATCTATCCTTTTGTTTTTCCTATACAGATTTTGTACTATTCCTACTATTTGTACCAGATTATTTTCATTAACATAGTCTGTTGTTGGGCATATTTATTTGATACTGAGTAGTTGCAGTGTCTGTAAAGTTGAAATTATTCCTAGGTCCCTGTAATATTATATTCAGTGCTGTTGATATTAACTATTGTATGAGCAATTTCTCATCCTGAGCTGCATTCTTGGCTTCTGGGGCTTTAGGTGTTTTACATATAGTAAGACATTACTACATGCCCAATACAATCTGCAGCATTAAAAAGAGGTTTAATGTAGAATTTGTTTTTTGAATTTTTGATCTTTAAACCAGCTTTCATAAAACTGCAAGTATCAAAATCATCCAATCAGAAGACAATGTCCAGATCATCCAATCTGTTACAACTTCTAACATTTAACAAAGCCATCTTTACCCCAACAATATAATATTTGTGCTGTACTATGCTTGTATGGCATGGGGCTGATGGATGACATATACATTGGTTGGGGGGACATGCAATGTGACTCATCTAAGTACAGATTGTCCACATCTTACTATAAGTCTGGTAGTAAGTCTGACAGTACAAGAATTTTCTCTCTTTTTTATCATTTATCTTTTTCATGTATTACCTACCCAGCTGTTCTAGGTTATTACCTCTTCTTTTCCTAGCTGAAGTTCATCTTTGCATTTAATGGGTTAGCTGCATGCTAACTCCTCAACACAACCACTCTTTCATGCCCATAAGTGTGAATAGTAATGTGCAAACTAAAAAAAAAAATGATACTCACAATCTAGTTACATCATCTGCACTCCCTGACATGGGGTCTGTGCTTCCAACACCCCTCCTATTTATATTTACTAACTCTAATGCTGCTGTATATTGCTGTAAGGGAAATTCTCTAGCATACAGCAACCTTGGACTCTGATACATTGCACGGAAATCCCATATTTCTTTTCACACTTACATATGTTGAACAGCAGTATGTCAGAGTTTTACCTTGATTATCAAGGAGCTATATATAGTTTCATCCTAAAAGACACATAGATATTGTTGGAGTCTTTGCACCCTGAGCTTATAAAAATGTCCTCAGCTTAGCAAACTAAGGTGGTAGCTGTGAATGGAGATTGTGCAACTTGTTCCATTTGTTTACTGAGTACGGATTTTGCTACCACCATATATGATGTATCAGGACATTCAGGTTTTTGGGTATGAGATTAGAAATCTTTTGTGCTATTTAATCACAATGGCACAATTGCATCACTGACAATGTCCTTTCTGTGTTACAGTACCTTTTACCATACCATTCATGTCTTTGCTTCTGAGATGCATTTTTTTGTGAAAAATGTACACAAGCTGTTACCTGGAGAAGAAGGACAGAGTGGGGATCAGCATGCACAGTCAATAAATTCAACAGAATAACTGCTCCCTCACTCTAATAAGTGCAACAAAGACATTGTTAACCCATGCAACATAGGGTGAAGTGGGTGGTGGAAAGGGAATGCACAGTTATTTAACACAGCATAGGTCATGTGGTGGAGGGGGGATGGAGGGGGAGCTAAAATGTTAAATGCACTTAACGAATCAACTATATAGGTCAACTGTTGTCTTCTGCAATCGAACAAATTTTATGTAAAGCTCCATTGTCCTAGCAGTAGTTTCATTCCTTAGGAATGATTGTTTCCTAAAAAGACAGAACCTCTGTTTAAGGACTCCTTTAAAAATTGGTGTTTTATGATATGTGGAATTGTCAATCATTTATTTTATTAAATAAGCAAATAAATGTATACATCATTGACAGTTTCCAGGCAAAATGCAAGCCTCACGTGCCCTTGACATTTTAGTGCTATCTGTCATCCTGCATGCATTTGGGAGAAAACTAAAGTATATGATGAGTGGAAAAAATAAACACATGCTGTGAAAGGAGATACAAATCTGACACAAGTGGTAATCCAAGGTTAGGACTAAACGCCCAATACTAGAATTCTGTGGGGAACAAAAAAAAACTTAAAATATGTTATTACTGCTTCTAAAATGTGGCACTAGAAAACTGGCAATCACCACAGGTGGAAAGGGTTACTAATGGAAAGAGTTCCTTTCATGAAATGCCTGCCTCTAGAATAATTATTATATTATGTAAGCATTATACAAATTTCAGATCTGGTAACCTCAGATTCGCAGGTGGTAACACTGCACAACACTCATTACTTTGGCTTAATGGCAGAAGGAGACAATTATAGCTATTTGTCTGTCATTTAAGGACATTTAATGATTTACTCCCCCTCTATCTGTACTTCCACATTGCACTTTCTCCACCTGTCATATGACCTTTTGAATGTCTCTGTGGACTGGTTCTTCACCACTCATTATGGTAGTCCATTACTTGGGTCCACAGTTATCATCATTATCCTCCCCCTTTTCCCCACTTTCTACATTGAGTACTTGTGTAGCTGTCACCATCTCTCTCGATTCAATGCCTCTATGTTCTTTGAAAGTCATGCCTGACTGTTGCAGGTCTTGCCTCACATAATCCATCCATACCTTTTCCAGAACCCCGTTTCTTCTTGCCTTCTCCCTGTTGGTCCTAAATCTTCTTCACCACATTTTCTTCTGCTTTCCTGCATGTTTACTGTAACCACCGTAATCTGTTCTCCTTGATTCTCTCTGCAATTGGAGCTACTTGGACTTCTGCTCTGAAATACTCACTTATTCATCTGTCCCACAGTGTCCATTCTACCACCTATCTTAGGCACTTACTCTGCATCACCTCTAGCTTCCTCAACTGCTCTGCCTTCACTGCCCAGGTTTCTCTACCATACAGTAATACTGACCACACTACTGTTTTGTGTACCTTACTTTTCAGCTTCTTTGTTTCTGTTGTAATCTGCTCCTGCAGCCCTTCTGATTCTAGCTTTGTCCTCCTTATTCACACTTCCCTTTTCCTCAACCACACCTCCTAGGTACTTCAAGCTGTTAACTTTTTCCACTATTTTCCTTCTATCTCAATTCTTGGCATTTTCTAATTTCTCCCATTTGCTGTCACTACAGCTTATCTGTACTCAGCTTCATTCCATGTACCTTGAGTTTTGTATTCCATTCCCCTATAGTTTGATGAAGTTTTTGTTCAGAGTCTGCCTGTAATGCAACATTGTCTGCATACAGCAACTTTGTTAATCTATCCTCTATGACCTGTTTGCTAATTTAGTCCATTGCCACTATGAACAGTAGTGTACTCAGGGCTGAACCCTGAAGCACAACCACTCCCAATGGGAACCCCTCTATGAGACAGAACACTGTACATATTTGTGTCATTGGGTCCTTCTGCATAGCCTACATTAATTCTACCAATGTTTCTGGGACTTTAAACCAACACAGCACTGCTGTCATATGCTTTTTCCAAGTCTAGGAATGCACAGATAGACTCTTTACTCATAACTAGCTTCTTCTCAGGTATCTGTCTCACTGCTCCATCCTGATTTGAATCCGGACTGTTCATCTCCCATCTGACTTTCTACTGCTCTGTATATTAATTTATCAATCACCTTCCCCAGAACTTTCATGCAATGTGGCAGGAGTTTGCTACCTCTGTACTGCCCACTCTTGTTAATGCCCCCTTTGTTCTTGTACACTGGCACTATTATGTGTATTCTCCAGTCATCTGGGATATGCCTTTCTCAGCATACTGCTATCAATACTCAGGAGCAACTAACTCTTCCCATAACTCACCCAACATCTTGCTCATATCTGCCATCACCTCATCACAGCCAATTGATTACCCTAATTTCATTTCCTTAGTGTTGTAATTACTTCTAGGGTGGGTTATTTTTACACTCATCATAGGCTGTGTATGGGGCACTACAGCTTCTGTGGGTTTTTCTTTATTCATAAGCTGCTTGAAGTGCTCGTTCCATCTGCCTTTGATGTCCTGAGGACTTGTGAGTTGGTTGTTGCTAGTGTCCCATACTTAAGGAGTCTGATGACTACCTTGCTGAACTTTCTGTTTTTTCCCTTCTAGAAACTGGTAGAGTGCCTAATACTTTTTTCTTTGCTATTACAACTGTTCTCATAACTTCTCTGTTAGCCAGTCAGTATTCCGACTTAGCCTGTCCTGTCTTACTATATCCCACTTTTTCCTACACACATGATGACTTCCTACACTTCTGCATTCCACCACACACTTTCCTTACGTACCTTATTTCCATACCTGGCTCAGACGCATATCTGTTCTATAGTCCTCATACATGCTGTTTGTTTTGTTTCTTTTTTAACTCCATCTGTTTTCTCTTCTTCCTGAGGTGCTACAGCACTGAGTATTTCCTTGAACTCTTGTGCTTCCTCTCTAGTCAACGTCCAGGTCTTCAGTCTAGTCGCTGTTGACTTTAGAGCCTTCTCTAATCACTGCCTGCAGCTGCTTGTGACAACCATTGGTTTATGCTGTTGGCCAGTTGATACAATGGGAATGAATTTGCAATTACAGATTCTACCCCAGAGCCCTTTATTTACTAGGAGGAAGTCTACCTGAGTTGCATGTCAGTCACTCCTACATGTGATCCTGTGAACGTCTCTCTTGCTGAACCACGTTTTGGCTACCATTATTCCATTTCCCAGAAAAAAGTCTAGAATGGCCTCTCCTTCTTTATTTCTGTTGACCCACCCATGTGGACCCAGGCAGTCCACCTATCCTGTTCTGTCTGTCCTGATATGTGCATTAAGGTCTCCTATTATCAACATCAGGTCAAGTTGTCCTGCTTTACCTAGTAAGTCCTGTAACTGCTGTTTAAGTGCATTCTTTTTCTTGCTGTCAAGACCATGCTATGGGGCACATGCTGAGATTATGAATAGTGCCCTATCTTACACTGGAGTCTGACTGCCATGAGTCTTTCAGTAATTATGATGACATCACGCAGTATCTCCCGAAGCCTCTGCCTTGCCACAATTCCCACACCATTTCTAGTCTGTCCTCTTCTTAAACAGTAGACTCTGGAGCCCAAGCTTAGTGGCTTTGCTGCTCTGCCCTTTTATCTTGTCTCCTGGATACATAGTATGTCCAGCTTCCTCCTTACCAGCAGGTCATCTACTTCCAAGCTCCCTCCTGACAGTGAAGCTATAATGGGTCTAGCAAATCTTAGTTCAATTTTGTCAGGACAGTTGGTTCTACATCCAGCTTTCACTCAACAGAGCTGTCCCAGGTACCTCAGGCTGAGCAACTGGACACAGGCCAGTAGACTTTTGACCCGGGACTGCTGGGCTTTACGGCAGGCACACAGTGAGCAATAGGGATGCATACACACATTCCACTGTTAGCACGGATCCCTGCCATAGGTCGGAATAGGCCAGGTCCTCAACCTACTTTCACCAAACATTCCTTCAGGAATTCTGTTCATGTTAACCTTGGTCACCGCTCACAGGCCTGGATTTCCCATGATTTTTTTCTGCTTCACATCTCTTGTACAAAGACACCACTCTTCCACTTTTCTACCCTCAGATGCTTCTGCACTCCCAAATGATGTTTTGAATATATCTGACAGGGCAATTGTCAGCATACTGAATAGGACCATGTGAGGCTGCCAGACTTGTTCTTATGCTTATTTTCACTATAGTACCCAGATCTCTCTATTTCCTCCCCTTTTATTATTTTATTTTATTTATTTATTTTTTTACTTTTTATTTGATTTTAAAATGTCAAATATCAATTCAAACAATTCATAACAAAAAATAAAAAAATAATTATTTACAAAAGTCCAAAACAAGAGATTCTTTTACATACTAAACCATTACTACTTTTCCAGTAAATCATTTAGTTTTTGGCAGGATAGGTACAGATGAGAGATATTTATAAGATCTCATCTTTATAGTTGACAATTCTTTTTTACATACAGACTTGGCTAAGCAAATTCAGTAAAAGAGAGGGTAACTTTACATTTCTAATTTTTAGTAATGACTCTCCTATCTATAGCTCGAATAGACCAAAGAAGAGGTATTTGTGAGCCTGGTATAGAATCTGGGATTGGGGCATTAAATAATATCAAAGAATCAGTGATAATACAATTATATGACTACAATGCTTGTGAAAAGTTTCTAAAGTCTATCCCAAAAGAAGACACTATCTTACATTCTATTAGCATGTGAATCCAATCTGCATCAAAAACTTCACTACATCTCTAACACTTTACTTTTCTGATTTATATATTAATGCAACTTTATGAGGTGTTAATAAGCTCTATGTAGAACATGTACACATTTTCCAATAAAGTGAAGACGATTCTCCTGCAGATTTTAAGAATACATTTTTTATTTACTTTTGACAAGACTTCATTGTTAATTTTTAAGTAATTCCAAACTGACAAATCAAAAGTAACAAATTCAGTTCTTATATTCTTATATATTATTGATAAATACGATTTATTTTTAGATGGATTACTATTAACATTTGAAAGAAGATGTAACATTTTTTGAATAGATTATAGCACCTGTTTACTGTCCCCCCTTCTCACCACTCCACAGTTCAACTCTCAATATGGTACTCTCTTCTTTGCTTTCCTTTTTGAATATGATAATGATAATAATAATAATAATAACCATTTTAATCCAGGCCATCTGGAGTCGGTCTCTTTTCACGAGCAACCTGGGAGCAATGCCTGGCTAAGTGACATACTCAAGATCACACAGTAGGCAAATGAGGGATGAGGGAAACAAACCTTGTACCACAGGAACTACAGCTCACACTCTTAACTCTCAGCACTAATTTCCAGACAATTAAAAAAATCATTCAGTATCTCTGCTTTATCATAGTTTTATGACCGCCTTCTCTTTTTTCTATATCTTTTCCACTTATGCTCTAACCATCAGTACTGCCTCTACTGGACTTTAACCCATTTATTCCCCAGAGTTAGGAACAGTCCCAACATGGAGATTCTCCTCAGATCCTTTGGGGTAAGAGGCATCCAGTGGGCTGTCATCCTGGGAGACATTAGAGGTTTGCATCCTTGATGGAATCTTGACAGCTCAGGAAATTAAGTATACCCTAATTCTCCTCTCATTGGTGCTGACATGAGCATATGGACTGCCTATGCCCTATAACCTGCATATTAGTGCTTATTTATCCATGAAGCCAAGGGTTAACATTCCCGACTTAGATGTTCCACCCAGACCCACTCTATATATATCTCCATAGTCAGGTCTGTTTAACCAGAGCTGTGGGCATGGCCAGCCACAGCCATTGAACCTTCCCTCCCATGATGAGCATGTTTTCCTGCTCCATCAAGTTCCCAAGCTTCAAATTAAACTTTGGTTAACTGGGTCATATTAGGGGCTTCATCCCTCTATACTGGCAGAGCACTCTATCTCCTTCTTATTTTTTGCTGGCTAGGTCTGTCTTCATCTTCCTTTTTATTATATATTAAATGAAAGGAACTGCTACCCCTTTCATGTCATTTCTTGCAAGTCCTTTTCACTTTTGCAGCCCTCACCATCTTTGTTGCCATTTTACTAATTTTCTTGTATTGAATCTCCTTTGCCTTCCAACCCTCCCCCTTTCTACCTATTGCCCTAATTGCTGGCCTCACAGTTATACAGCCACACTGGCCTTCTTGTTTTGTCTGTAGCTCTCTAAGTACTCAATCCTTGATGGATTCCTATAGTTTCCAAACTCATTCTGTTTTACCCAGTCTCCAACATCATCTTTGGCCTTTCCACTCCTCCCACAGCATAACACACTACTTAAAATCCTGCACTTTTGTCCATATCTCTATCCTTACCCACATTAAACCACACAATGATTTCTTTGTTATCTCATAGCTCCTTCTTTTCTCCAATATTCTTGTTTGTTTTTTGTAAAGTTTCCTTAGATCTCTATTGAAATGTTATCACTCAAAATGCTGAGTGCTGAAAAGTCAAAAAAAAAAAACAGACCAAAACCACAGTAGGAGAGCAAATCTTGGAAATCCCTCTTCTCCTTAAAACTTCTTTTTGCAAATGGTGGGCAAGCCCTTCCCTTCACCCCCCCCCCCCCAGCACTCCAAACTTATATATACCAACTCCGAGATCGCCATACCTTGGAAAAAATATTCTAAGGAATGGCAACTCAGTTACTGGTTCTGGGCTATGATAAGAGTCCCATATTCCACTGTGTACTCTAAACTGCTAGCAAGAAGCAAGGTGTCTGTTCAGTAGTTTCAGATGGAAAATTACGTTATTTTAAGGGGATGGTATTAGCTTACCTGTGACACTCAGATTTCATGCAGATATTTGTTTTTCAGTTTTTGTTTCCCTCATGCCAGTACTGGTGTGATCAGCAATCTCATCTGAATTATAAGGACAGCTTAGGCACCAATTCCCTTGCTAGGGAAGTGTGCTTTCAAGAGCTTCTAAAAGAGCTGGTTTGTAGGTATTTTGTATTTTGTTTGGTAGAGTATTACATACTACAGGGGCAGTGTGTTGTAGAAGACTATTTTTGGTGTTTCTATGGTGTAAAGGGGTCTTTATAACTGTAAGAGATATTGAGTTCTTAAATCATCCTTAGAAGAGTTTTGCTAAACCAAGACAAGCTAAAGACTCCAAATTCTTTGCACAACAGTTCTTCCTTTTGATGTTGTACAGCCAGTTTGTCATCAGTTTTCATCCTCTGGAGGTTCTCCTCTGTCTTAGCCTAGTATTTACCAAAAAACCTATCAGTCTGCAGACTATTACAAGTCTAGCCAATAACAAGAGTTCAGAAGCAAACCAAATACCTTGTAACTGTGAAGTAAAGCCCTTAACCATTATGAAAACCCCTCCACCCTGTCATTCTCCCATAATGCTATTCCCCACCCAGCTTTTTCTTTCCTCTTTTTTTAAACAAGAAACATCTTTATTAAATGATCACGCATGACATAGGCAATCTTACATTTATATAAATGAAAATAAACCATATCAACACAATTTCAGTTGCAAACATTAAACATTGCAAACCATGCTGATGCAACTGTAGCTGCAAACAGTATACATCACTTATAATATATCCAGTTATTGTAAGTCACACCTTATATAGTTTATTCAGATCTTGCCATCTTTTAAACCTCATTCCTCCTCTGCATGTATTGATCCCACAGTTCCATGTTCTCCTATGTAATTTGCTCCTACCCTTTTCTAAAGATCCCAATTTCAGTTGCTTTATCTCTGTTATCTTAGCTACTTCTAGTAAAGTTGGTTTAGACTTTGATTTCCATTTTCTAGTAACTGCTTTTTGGTAGTTATCATAATTAGACTCAGCAAGGCCTTGCAGTGTCTAGACAATTCCAGTTCTGTATCATAGTAACATCTGTTCTATAGTCTACTAAAAACTCTTCAGTACTGGTCTTTATTTTAGGACCCCCCCCCATTTAATTCACTTTGCCTATACTCTGATATCAATCCTTGATAGAGAAGGAAATCTCTAACTTGCAGTCCAAACAAGTTCTCTGTGTCTTCCCATTCTATTACCTTTCCCTCTCCAGTAGTCTGTACCCAATACCTTGGTTCCTTTGACAATTTTCTCCAATAAATTCCAGCCCCCCTCTTGCCTATTGTCTGAATCCCTAATTGCAGTCATCCCTATCGGCAAAATCTCCTTTCTCCATTCTCATGTTTTCTTAGTTCTTAGAATACTTTCTGCTACTTTATGAATATAATATTCTGTATGATTATTGTTATTTTCCTTAAAGGTCTGCAACCAAAATTCCAGTCTCTCCTTGTTTCTTGAGCTTCCCCCTGTTTTATCATTACCTCCTTCCACTTTTTTATAATGATTTCTTTTTTTTAAATGTTTTTATTAAGTTTTATAGTAAATTAAAATATAGCATTATAATATTTATCACAATTGAAAGGATAAACTGGTAAACAAAATAACACAATAAGTAATAAAAAGATTGAAAAGTTTAAAATAGTAAACAGAGTTACCTTTCCTTTGGCTTGTTCAATATCTGTTTGTTTAATAGTTGCTTAAGTTTCATTCATGAATTATAAGAAGAGGTGATTCTTGAAGTTCTTTCCTTAATTGATAGTAGTTCTAGATGACAGACTGTGGTTGCAATGTTGAAAAATAATTTTGTTGATGGGGTCAATTCACTTTTCCAATTTCTAGTGATGACTTCTTGCAATTGACAGGAGACTCAATAGAAGAGGATGACTTGTTTTTTAATGCATGAGGGTATTAAAAAGGATTAATGATTTATTCATTACAAAATTGTCAGTGAATAGAGCCTGTAAAAAAGTTGATATTCCAAAATGGTTTTACAGTACAGTCACAAACAATATGCTGCCAATCTGCTTTAGTGTTCAACTTAACATCTCTAACATCCAACATTTTGTTGGACATTACTTCAATTTTGTGTGGCATTTTAAATGCTTTAAGCATACATTTCCAAGAGAATAGTTTCCCTCTTATGGATGAAGTGGTTTGTTTACAGTATGTTAATATTTTTTTTCATTCTCATTTGGATAATAATTATTTGATTTGAAGAAGTCCCAATAATGTTCTTTACAGCATTCTGAAATACTTTTTAATTGTCTTATATATTTTAGATAAAAGCCTCTCTTCTGTAATATTTTGATGCATTAATATGATAATAAGTTGCATACATTTTGGAACTTCTTTTTTTTTTTTGATGCTTGCATTGGATTTAGTCTTTTTTCTATTGACTATCTACAATTTTGAATATCTAAGCCAATTTTATTAACCAGAGAAAATTTATCTGTAATGATATCTAGAAAATGTATTTTTTCTTTGTCCATCAACTGGTGCCAAAATAATAAACTTCTTTCTTTAAAATAAGTCAATGTAGTTATATTAAAGGTGCTCATATTATTTTGTGTGTAGAGTATAGGGAATAGTAAGAATAACCAAGCTTTATATTCTGGCTTTATATATATATATATATATATATATATATATATATATATATATATTTTTTTTCTAAAATCAATCAATGTTATAAAGATGTAAGAGAAATGTATTAACTGTTTGTGATTTTCCAATAAATAGTCCTTTAATAACCAGGGAAAATTATTGTTAATTATTTTATTATGATGTACATATATTAAATTATTAGATTTTAAACAACTCTCTTGTATTTCTTTATATCTGTCTGTGTAATTACTATTCATCCATAACATAAATGCCTTTATGATAGTGGATAACAAATACAATTCTAGATCAGGAAAGCCTATTCCCCCATAAGTCCAACTTCTTAAGTGATGATTAAGAGCCAATCTAGGTGTGTTAGGTTACTAAAGAAATCTAAGCATTAACATATTACATTCTTTGACAAACTGCTTAGGGGTGGGTATTGCTAATGATTGTATTTACATAACATTTTTGGTAGTATTATTGACAGGCTCTCTTATGTGTTAAATAAAAAAATGTTCCATTTATGTATTAGATATTTAATATTTTGTAAACTATTCATATAATTTATATTTATTGTATATTTGATGTTTTTAGCTAGAAATATTCCTAAATATTTTATTTTATCATCCTGTACTATACACTTAGACAATCTTTCTACCATTTTGTCTGTGTTACAATTTATACATAAAATTCTTGTTTTGTTTCCATTGAATGTAATACCAGACTTAGACCTCTTTCTACTTTGAATTATAGTTTTCTGTTTGTGCTGTGTATAGCAGCCTTAACTGTGTTGTTCTGAAATACCCGTTCAAATCAGATAATCCCAGCCTGCCATGTTCTATTGAAAGAATAAGCTTATCCCAACTGACTCTTGCCGCCTTCCCCACCCACATAATATCCTTCAGCTATTTATTAATTGCTAGCCACAACTCTTCCTATAGTTGATGAAAATATGCCTGACCAGTACATAAGACTTAAGGGAATAAAAACATTTTAACTGCTTGTATCTTACTATCAATATCCATATAACAGAGCTTCCATTTTCTCAGTTTCTGTACTATCTTTTGTTTAGTCTCTTCCTATATATCTTAGCTGCCACACCAGAATTATTTTTAATCCATACAGTTATCATGCCCACATAAATATGGGTATTGCTGAACCAATTTATGTGTGTGTACATAATTTACCATTATTGCCTTTGTTTTAGCTTCATTAATGTTGTATCCTGAAAAAAAATTAAACTGTCTGAATATGTTCCACAATACTCTAATGTCCCTTTCTGGTTTTGTCAGTTATAAAATAATAAAATCTTCAAATACAGGTAGCTTTTCTTGACTACCATACCAATTATATCCTTAAATTTCTGAGTCCCTTATTTTCTTTTCCAGTAGTTCTAAACATAATGCAAATAACAAAGGGGAGAGAGGACACCCCTGCCTGGTTCATCTGCTCAAGCAGAGATTATCATAGAGCACCCCACCCACTTTAATTTTCACATCTGAGCCCTCATATATTCTCCTAATCAACCTTATAATTTTGTCAGGGAATGCAAATGCTTCCATTGCTCTGCTCAGCTTACTCTGTCAAATGCTTTATCCTACCACAACAGTGGTATTTTCTTACATTCTGCTTCCCTCTGGATCATCAGTGTTCTGTTAATGTTGTCAAATGTTTGCCTCTCCTCCACAAAACCCACATTGATCCATATCTATCAATTTTGGCATCAGTTTTGCTATCCTTTTAGCCATTCTAGACATAAGCACTTTATAACCATGGTTTACTATTGAAATGGTCCTGTATGAAGCTGGATCTTTACTCTCTTTATGTATTACAGCTGTCACTGCCTTCTTCCAGGATGTTGGTACTTCTCCTCTTAAAATATTGTTAAACAAATCCTTCCAGATCTGTATAATTTTTTCCCTCCTAGCTTCCAAACTTCCACAGGAATACCATCTATTCCTGGGGACTTTCCTGTAGATTCATTACACATCACCATTTTTATCTCATCTCCTCCCCACAGGAATACCATCTATTCCTGAGGACTTTCCTGTGGCCTCATTACACATCACCATTTTTATCTCATCTCCTCCAATTCTGTTAGTAATGTAGCTTTGTCTACCTCTAAACTTGGCATATTTAATTCTTTCATAAACATTTCCATCTGTACCTTTTCTTGATTTCCATATTTCTCTGCTTTATACAGACCTTCATAGACTTTCTGAAATATTTATAATACTTCTACAGGATCCCTTGTTATAGGCTCCCTAGGCTTGGTAACAGCTCTTTCTACCTTCTACTGCCTGAGTCGTTGCACTAAAAGCTTTTTGTGCTCTAGAGCTATTATCAAACAACAGCTGCTTAACAACAATCTTTCTAAACTCATGCACATTATCGAGGTAATCTCTTATTTTCTGTTTAGCATTTTGCAGTTGCTCATCTTCTTTTTTGTGAGATTCCCCCTATTTTGCAATGCTTTAACATTTGTCAGCCCCTCTAAATAATTCTTGTCACTTATTAACCATATCTCCCTTTCTTTTGTTTCCATCCTATTTGTAAACTCCACTTTAATTTTATTCCACTCCATAGCTATATTTTCCAAAGAAATTTCTATCTTCTGTTATAGCTCCTGAATAATTTCCACTACCCATTCCTCTCTTTTCAGCAGATAGGTGGGAAAGCACCAGTGTCTCATTTTTATTTAATTACCCTCTGTTTTTATTTTAATTATTATTGGTGCATGATCTGAAATAGTTATTGAGTATCAAGACCTTCAAATAAATGCACATGTTCCTGTGAAATGTAAATTCTGTCTAGCCTAGTCCAGTTTTTGTATCTTGGGGAATAACATGTAAATTCACTCCAAACTCCTAGTACTGAATTTACATCGTCCATGCCAAATATTTTCATACATTTCTTTAAAAATCTACCCTCTTTTGATCACTGTTGCAAACCAAATTCCAGTCCCCACCCATAAGTAATATTCCTTACCGAAAGCTAATTATTTCTCCCAGAATTTGCTTAAGCTCCATTAAAGTCGTTTTCAGTGGACTATAAATACATGCCATTGTAATTATCCCCCCTTACCAGTAGTCTCTTAGTACTACAAATCTACCATTATTGTCTTTTTTATCAATGAAACAAACACCAAGGACTAAAGCACAGCTAAAAGCTTAAACATTTTTATTTAGTAGGTAAGCGCTTTCACGCCTAGACTAGCCACTTCATATAATTTATAAAACATCAAGTACATGTTTATATACAGAGTTACAAAGTATCTAATCAGTTTCACCTGAACAGATCACATGACTTGAAGTAAAGCTTTAAAGGGACATGACCATTTAAACCAAACCCCTTATTAGTCTGTAATCTTAAAATTCATCTAAGTTCATAATTCTCTGTTTTATTTTTAAAATCTCCCAACCTCAAATCTCTGTGTAATAATTGCAGCACCTGAAATGAAAAACAATGTGATGTTCATTTACTTTTGGCTAGAGCATTTCTATCATCAGCTCTCAGTATACCATATATATGCACTCTTTAAGAGTCCGATTTGTCTTGCCTATATAAAAGCAAGGACACATTGAGCATTTAGCTAAATATATCAGTTCTCTACTCTCACAATTCGCATATAACAAAAAATAAATTATTCTTTTCGTAATGGTGCATGTAGTAATTTTCACTACAAATATAATGGCAAAAATTACATGATCTGCACGGAGATCTTCCATTGCGTTGTGAACTAGCTCTTATTTCAGATTTATTCTTAGTGTCTTTGTAACATAGTAATTGTTTTAGTGATTTCTTACTCTTAAAAGAAAACCTAGGATTTTAGCCTTCCACATGTTTGATTCTATCTTCAGCCGTTAAAATAGGCCAGTTTTTCTGAACAATATTAGAAATAGCTCCAATACAGCTAGAAAATAAAGGTACACAAATATTGGCTTGCTAATTTCTCTGAAGTGGAACATCTGACTTAGACACTACTGAGAAATACAGCTTCACTCTATCACTCCTAATGGTAGCAACCTTATTCTGAGAACATTAATTTCACTACTTGAGTAACATCTACTTATGAAATTTTCATATAAAGTTTGCAATTCAGCTCTAAAACTTCCATCTGTACTATTTAGCTTTGATCTCATTCCTTGGCTTTGCAAGATATTCTTATATGTATATCCAGTATGCATAATGGTTCTTAACACTCCAGGCTTTTGAGTTTGTAAACAGTATCCTTCTTTGGGAGGGTTTCCACCCCTCAACACACCCACACACATGCAAACATACACACGCGTGTGCACACACACACACACACACACACACATGTAAATGCTCTGTGTCATGTTTTATGTTACTGTACTTTCTTCTCACATAGCTGGACTGCTCACATGACCTTCCGGAACACTTATTTTAAGACAAAGATTAACCTTACTATCTACCTTCAGTATTTAATACAAAACATTCAAAGCACAAGTAAAGATTCTGGAAAGGTAAGATAAAAATCATTCACAAAACGGTGTGTAATTTTAATGAACATGGAAAAGAAAGCAAGACTTGCAGATCTTATTTTTTATATATTTTTAATTGTGAGCAGTTCTACAGAGTTGAGACTCTTCTAAACACCTCATAATTATTGCTGTGCTCTGTATTACACAATAATTTACAGAAATTTTAAAAAGCTGAGATCACATCTAAAACTTTGTCACCATGAAGTACAGATCTTGGCCTAATGATTAAGTACTGAATGAAATGTATGCAGTATTTATATGGTTAAACTTTTTAAACAATTGTGCAGCTTTATTTTTCCGTGGCAGAGAGCAAATGAATCACTGATCACAATTGCCAAATGCACTTCTATAAACATTATGCTTTATAATGGCTTTCTTTTCTGAGATGGACTTATTGCCATGTATCAACTAAAAGATCAAGCCAGCCTTTGTTCTCCAGTCCCCTGCAGACAGGCTTTAACATCTACCACTTCACAGATTGTTTACACAGCATTTCTGATAAACACCTCATTAAAGATGTCTTCAAGTAAGGAATGTAATGTGAATGCCAAACAATATGCAAGTAAATATGATTACTACAAGAAATTAGTTAAGATGCACCAGAAACAGAACTTGTGCAAGGTTTGCTGAACCCAGTTTCACAATTAAAAGAAGTTCAGTGTCTTTGCCTTCACATTAAACAAACAGTTGCCTTGTACTGAAATAAAGCATCCAACCTGCTAATTTTTAGTATCAGCTCTGCATGAACATTAGAATATACTTTTCTAAGTCACTGCAGTTAAAGTGCTTTATTTTCATTACTATACAGTAGTGCACTACAGAATAAATACATTTTATTTTTACCTACAAAACAACTGTTTTTGCACCTTGTATTTACATTTATGAGGAGGTATTTCTCACTGAATGTCTTGCTTTATTTACAGGAGCTTTGTTTAAGACAGTTCATTGTTAGTCCAGTTATAAGTACTGAAGTTGGAATTCAGTGATGTATGAACAGCCTTGAGTTTTATGCAAGTTTTATGTTAAGTCCAGAGGTTGTCTTCTAATCCATCAGACCTAGTAAAGAAAAAAAAAATGTTCAAGTATATTTTGTTACTTTAGAATTTGTAGGAGCTATATATAAAATAACTTCAGATACTCAGAACTGTTTTCCAACAATAAATTACTTCAGATATTTACAAACAAATCCAAATCACTTATAGGTTCACAGATTAGTACTAGCCTAACTGCTCTTGTGGGTCATTTTAAGCATAGCGAATTACCCCATCTGAGAATCAAACCCTGTACTTTGTGTCTACTTACAGTAAACACCAAAGTTTCAGTCACAGGAAATATTAAAAATAGCACAGCTGTAAAGATTCATACAGTTACAGGAAAAAACAATACTGAACTATTTTCACTATATTTAACTAACTGATTTATAGAATTATTATCCCTTGTCACTTACTAGTGCAAGGCAAGAAGAAGTAGGTGAGTGGTCTTCCTTCTTGGTCAGGTTAAAAAAAAAAGAGTGCTCAGTCTGAGAAACTTCTGAATATTATATCTAAACATTATTTCAGAGTTTATTACACATTGACATCACATATGGTCATTTGACTTCTGGTTCCCATGCAACCCTCATTGCTAGAAGCTATCAGGATTTAGTACTTACATGTTACCATACACACAGACAGAGCTTTGCTCAAATCTGCTGCTGCTCCTGTAAGTCATAAAACCATTTTAATAACACTTATACTCCTCTTACAGAGCTACTAAGCCAGGTTTGTCACAGACATTTCATCTCTGAATGCAATCAGTACTGTAAGATACAATCTTTATGGTCTAATTTAATTTCAGCTATTTTTTTTCTATGTTTGCTGCAGCTGGACTATGATTAAACCACTTCACTTGCAGTATCCTTTGTTAAAACATATACATTTAATTCAGTTATAATAATACATGTACATTTCTTTTCTTTCCAGCAGGGCATACAGTTGATGCATTTTTTACAAAAGCAACTTTACAAATACATTTTTAAACATAAGTGTCTGTAAGAATCAGTTTGATACACAAATGATATATAATTCTTTACAAAATTCCAGATAGCTGTGTTGGCATATGTTATATAATCACTGTCTAGTTCTCCTGGCATGGCTGGCAGTACCTCCTATTGTCACATGATCCTTTGTTCCATATGACTTTTTTTTGTTAACCTTTTGTTCTATTGCTAGGATTGGATTTTCTTCTAAATTACTATAAACTCTGTCTGCATTAGTTCCAGTTTACAGTTTATACATCGTTGGAAAGAAAATTACTAGTCTATAGTTTTTAGGATATCTTGCAGGTTCACTCTTAAGGAGGAGGAGTATCATTTTTCTGTTAACCATGCTGGCATCTGTTAGGGTGTACATATAAATAGTTTTACTTATGGCTATATCTTCATGTAAAGATGTTAATACTTTTATCCAGAAATTAGGTATTGCATCTGGGCCTGGGGTTTTCCAGTTAGGAGCTTTTCTTAATTTTATTTGAATTTCTCTGGCTGTTACTAAATCCCAATTCATATCCTGTACATTTGAACTTTTTATTCTTTCTTTTACTTCTTCTGTCCATTCAACATCTTTGTTATGTTTCACAGGATCTTCATAGATATTTCTCCAAAATGTGTCTATTTCTTCTTTTTTTGGTGGTGTTTCTATTCCTTTTGCCTTGTTTCCCAATTCTCTAGAAAACTTTTTTGGGTCCGAAATAAATTGCTTAGTTTGTACTTTTCCTTTATATTTATCTGCATTGGATAGGGTTCTGCATGTGATGTAGCTGGACTTGAAGCATCTCATCACTGAAAATTACAGAAGCTTAGTAGAAGAATACAATTGGGGTGTGCTCCAGTATGCTAAAGTACACTGGAATTGGCATGGCTGTGAAAGAGGAACCATTAGGAAAAAAAGTCAAAGACTTCAGTGATTATATCATTTTTTACGTTTATCAATGGAAGGTGTCACAGCATGGTAGAAGGGTTACAAAAAAACCAAACACATTTAAAAAAAAGCAGTTCTCCAAACAAAAACGGCAACATTTAAAAACATGTATGTGCTGAAATGTCAAAAGTAACCGATATAATAAAAAAAAACACTTATAAACGATAACTAAAACTTCATTGCATTTGGCAAGAAGTTAAAACAAGATTTAGGAAACATTATACTAAGTAATGGAAATAATATATATTAAATAACATAAATAGATATCAGCTTTGAAGTTTAAAACACCATAACTATACAAAACGATACTTAACAAAATTACAAAAAAGACATAAAACAGGTATGTGCAATATAACATCTAACAAGGGAGATGCAGGGAGAGAACCATAAAAACCTTAAAAAGTCAAAATGACACAAACAAAAACAAACCCAACCAACACATAACATCAAACAAGTTTGACCAAAAGCCCATTAGCCAACCTAATATAAAATAATAAACTGTTCAACCACAGTTACCTGAGATAGGATCTATACTTTAAAATAGAAGCTATAATACAATTATTGAGACGGCGGGGAGGAGAAAGCATCAGAGTAGTTGCACATGGATGATCAATAAAACACAGTTTAATTTTAGAAATTATCCATCAACTTAATTCATAACAATGGCAGATAGGCATGCAATAATTGATTTTAATGTGACAGTGGAGTTCATTTCAAACATGTTCCCCTTCCGATTGACACTTTTAAAAGGCATGATATCCACAGGCAACTTCTAAATTGCATAATTTGCAGCATTTGCGGGCAAAATAGCGAGGTAAGACTACAAATTGCCCTATAGCTGAAAATGGATTTTGACATCAAAATATACTAATTCACCAATAATCAGCTTGACATCCAGGAATTATTTGAATCAAAAATGAATTTCCTATGTAAAAATCCAATTCAAAGATCTGTTATTACTAGTGTTTATTACTAATTGACATCGGAAGGATCAATCTCAAAAGAATAGCATTCTGGAGTACGTGTAACTTTAATAATATTAAAGATTAGCAATATGTTGATTGTGACAATTTGTGTTAACGGGTGATTGTTGTTGTTTGAAGTCTGCATCCAACATTACAGAAATGTGGCGGATCTTAATTACAAGCGGGTTCCTTGCGTTGAACAAATAAATGTCACCAGTGGATGACGACATAATGACTATCACCCAGGCATTTGAATAATGTCGAGTGGCGGTTTCTCGACCCGCCATTTCATTGTTAGTGTTGAAATGCTCGGTTATGTTCAAGGTTCCCGATCACTACATCGATCGGGTAATGCTCCGGATCTTACACCACTTTGATCTCATTCCCCCGACGTGGCTTCGAAATTCTTTTGTTCCATGAAAAATTGATCGTACGGCTCTCAGCCTTCAATGGTGGCTTGGTTGACATGTTAAAAGTGCTTTCTTGCACTGTGTCTTAAAGAGCGCACTGTCAGCGGTTGTGACGTTATGTTGAACCGAGACGCTGTATGCACGAGATGCGTCTCACTTTTTTCTAAAGCTAATTCGCTTTATCGCTTATAATGGCGTTGACTGTTGGTTTATAATATCTATGATCGGTAAAGGGGTCTTTAACTGATGATTTTAATTTCATGGGGATAAACAAGGTAATAATATAAAGGATGACTTAACGTCATTGAGTTGATAAATGATGACACAACTTCTGACAGAAAAATAATGTGGCTATGCTTCTGGGCTCGTCTATTATGTGTCTATCAATGTTATGAAATTTGTTTGAAAGTAGTGGTTATGGATATCTTTATGATTTGAGCAGATCATGTTATAAGTATTAAGTGTTTACTGTTATGTTCAAAATCATGCATCTCTGTTTCAAAGGGGCTCGCCACAACTTTATAACTTTGATCGTTCTCATAAAAAGCAAATCTTAGTTCCTATCGCTACTCACAGCTCAACCTGCTTAATAATAGGTTGGGTGTTGATTTAACGTTGATTTAAACTTGGTCAGTGGCCGCGTTTCGTGTTAAGTGTGTATGTGTGGGCTGTTGTTACCGACTATGCGCCGCGTACGCCGGTTGTATCACTTTTAACTGCTTTGTTTATAATATTTGTGTTTTTATTTTTGTTAATTCACTGCAAACCAAGTCGAACACTTTCAATGAAATGTTGCTTTAAAACACTAAATTAACGTCTAAGATACTGAGCGTCTGTGTTGGAAGAAGCGTATTCCGTGAAATAACTCCGTTCATCATGAACACTCGCTTTATTTGTTTCAGTTCCAGTTTTTCCTTTTTTGTCTGGTAGAAGGGTTAAATAAGTTAATTTGCTGATGTAATCATGGACTGACTATAGGTAGCTATACAGGGACCTGTGGCAGCATGTATTGTGTGCAGATAAAGCACAGCTAAGACTTAATTAAAAAAAATTCCAAGCTTGTACATTTTGAATGAGGAACCACCAACTTTTACTGTAGCTGGCACAAAAGGATGATGAGAGAAAGGATTCAGGGGTATTAACACATAACTTGAATAATGCTTTCCAATGCAAATGAGCATTTACAAAAGCCAACAGGAAGCTTGGATACATAGTATAAGAAGGGAATTGTGAAACATAAACTTGCTGCTATATCATGTCACTAATAACTTAGAAAATCCCCAAAGAAATTAATGTTCCACAGAATTAATACATATGAGAAAGAAATAGTAAACACAGCCATGGACAGCATGGCAAAGTGCTGTTGGTCAAAAGCTGTTATCAAACCAAATGGAAAGCAAGAATACATTCAAAAGACTCATAGCCAATCTAAATGGAAAGTGGTGATAGCCTCTAAGCAGTAAAAAATAAAAAAGTATTTCATTTCAAAAGAGGGCTAATATGAACTATTTATATAAAACAGGAAAGTTAGACGGTTGTTCTCTGACATAGTAATATTTGTACCACAAATGGAAATATACTTTTGGAAGTAGGTTAGACCATGACTGCAAGAGGAATACTTTCACTGAGCTACATTATTAAGTGGTGACTGTAGAAAAAGACACGTCTGTCAGATATTTCCTTGTTGTTCAATAGTATCTCCAGTTCTGTTCTCTTGCCCTATTTCTTCACCTACACTAGAAAGTGGAAAACTGCTTCTGTGATTTTGCACTCTATGAGTCCTTGTAGTAACCAATGTGTTCCACCTGTCTTTATTGAGATGTTCAGAGTGAGGTTTGTTGCTCAAATTTGATAACTGTTTCCCTTAATTCACCTGCCTTTGCAAAGCCTTATCTAAATTTCTGGGACATGTATCATGTCTCCCCCCCCTCTCTCTACAGAGTCAGAAAGTTTAGCTCTTTAAATCTTCTTGTAACTCATACCCTAAAACTCCCTAGCTCTCTAGTAACTTTTTCTGCAGCCTCTCTACTATACTTATACTAAATCTGATCTGCACTTTTCTCTGTCCAGGCACCAAATTAGTACATAATACGCCAATTACATACTGGTGACTGATTTGCAAAACAGCAGCAAAGCATCTCCTTCTTGAGTCATTTCCTATAATGACTAACATAGCACTTTATTGGCTTTGTTCACTACTACTTGTTTGGGTCAGTTCATTTCTGCAAATACTATCACCCCACTTTACTCCTCCTTCTCTTTGCCATTCGGAGTGACTCCTCCTAGCTGATGTTTCATTCTGGGATTGCTGATACCAAATGCTAAGTGCCTTGCACAACACAGCTGTCATTTTTCAGCCCACTCTGCATGCACATTGCCTCTCAGATGCACACTTTCCACCATACTGGTATCACCACATCAAGATGAAGATCTTTAAGAAAAACTATCCAACAAGCCATTATCTGAATATGACACCTCACCATCACACTTTCCATTCTGTATTGAGCCACTCTTTCACTGCACTTAAGACACTGAGTGGCAAGTTAATGACGAGACTAGATCAACGGCTTTGAACTGTACTCTCTACAGCAGACAAGCAGTTTAACTACCAGTACACACTCACTCACTTAATATATTATTTATTCATTTACTTATATATATTTGTTTACTAGGGTAGTACACTGATTTCAATGGACCATTTGCAGACACAGCCCATATTGTATTTTCTAATATCAATGCTTCAGAAAGGATTATGAAAACAGGCAGCATCTGGCTTGTTTGGGTACTTACTGTTTACAACAGCAGAGCATTTGCACTGGTTGGTCATCTTCTTCTAATCTGTAT
This sequence comes from Protopterus annectens, assembly GCF_019279795.1. Taxonomy (NCBI): domain Eukaryota; kingdom Metazoa; phylum Chordata; order Ceratodontiformes; family Protopteridae; genus Protopterus; species Protopterus annectens. The sequence goes on from NC_056744.1 coordinate 1,397,698,981, forward strand.
CTACCAGAATTTGGCAGGTCTGTGCACTGGCTCATGAATGCATGGAGCTCTGTCTCTGGGAATCCATCTTGTTGGTAGTGCTAAACAAAATAAAGAACAATTTAAGGAATTAATTTGAAAAAGAAACGGAAGGTACCCTGTAAATGATAATTAATGAAGAAGTTATAAACAACTGAAATACAGCAATGTGGTACTGTTTACTGTTAGTGACATATACCTTTTTATTTAGTCAGATAAGAGTTTATCAAACCGTCAGTAACATAAAAGTTTTATTTTTGAGTTATGAGTGGAAGAAAACTGATATGAGGAATGCAGTACTTTCCCTATACTAACTAATGTATGCATGTGTGTATATTTGTAAAATATATGCCTGCGGAAGTGTGTGTGTGTGTGTGTGTGTGTGTGTGTGTGTGTGTGTGTGTGTGTGTGTGTTTATACTGTTTTGATGACTGATACATCCCTGAGTCTTATGCAGGGGGGAAACATACTTCACACACTCCTTAATTAAATTAACCAACTCCAAGACCACACCATTTCTGGAAAGAGGAGCAAACTCAGAAAAATGGTCTTTTTATGAACAGGATCCTCTTGACTAAGCAAACATTTCTTTGCTTTGAAAACAGAACTCATTGAAAGTCTGACTAAAAAAAAAAAAAAAAAAAAGAAAAAGAAAAATATTTTTGCATAGGGGCTGTACCCCCAAAGATCTCCATACAGGGGGAATTCATCACCACACCATACTTAAATGTAGCAATTCTAGGGACAATGCAAGAATAAAGAAAAAGTAAGAGTTCAGTAAACAGCGATGTTCCACCGTGCATATATACACATCACTCTCCTGCATTCTGCTAGAACGCAGAGCATCAAAAACTATCAAACCAATCTTAACAAAACTCAAAAATAACTGCTAACATAGTTTCTGTAAGGGGAGGATTACTACCGTTCTCCTTACTGCTTGAACTTGTATAAATGAACACTGTGAATTGTGATCAAACAGTCCTGCTCTATGACTGCTTGACCATACTGCTACCATATATGTAAACACACACATAAAATGAATGTACCCACTTATATGTACACAATACCATAAACATTCAAAATATATTTGGTACAAAACATATAGCTAGGTAGTTGCTGAATTATCAGAGGGATCTTACTTGCTTACTTAATGACATTTGCTTAATGCCATCTTGCAGTTTCAATTTTGCTGGGTGTCTATGTTTTTCAATTCTCAGCAGAGAAAATACTGGTTATGGGATTCCAATATGCCAGGGGTTCACAGAGTGTGTGCCACAGCGCCCTGGGGAGCCACGGCTTCCTCACAGGGGAGCCTCAAACTAATTTCGATCTTTTTTCCTTTGTGTTTTTAATTTTTTTTAAATTTTTCACACCTTGTCAGCTGACATCATCGTGGGCATGATGACGTCACCTCCGTCAGGGCTACCAGCCTGTCAAAATTGAAGTTGTGCAAGTATTTCTGACTCAAATCAAATGCTTTGCGAGCAGGAACTGCTTGTTTGTGTATGTATTATCGATCGCTTGCTCGCTTCTGCCTGGCTGAGCATGGATTATTTATTTAGAAGCTCCTGCCTGGCTGATTTTTAGAAGGCTCGGCTGCTTGTCTGTGGATTTTATGTAGAAGGCTCAGCTGCAATGCAAGCGAATGTGGATTTATTATCGCTCGTCGCCTGGCTGCAAACGGAGAAGAAAGTAAGGATACTGAAAGAGGGTGTGTGTGTGTGTGTGTGTGTGTGTGTGTGTGTGTGTGTGTGTGTGTGTGTGTGTGTGTGCGTGTGTGTGTGTGTGTGTGCATGTGTGCATGCAAGCATTCCAATAACATAAATCTGCATATTTTGTTTACAGCTAGCTGTATCCTTTGAGTATTGTATAAATAGTACAAAGCTAAAATGGAAGTCTGTAGTCTAGCTTTGGGAGAAGTATATTTTTTTACTGTAGCTGTGCGGGCAATGGGAGAAAGATAAGAGAAATTCTGTAACATTATTTTAACCAGCTTATAACTTTGCTAGTTATATTATTAATATGGGTTGTTAATTTTAAGGAAGGATCTAGAGTGAGATTTTGGTACTTGTATTCAGTGACATTAGGAATGATATTATCCTGTGTGTCAATGTCTTTAATGAGCAGGGATAGAAAGTTTGCTAGTCTTTGTGTTGTGGAAGATAGCATGGCATTACTGTTTTTTTTTTTTTTTTTTAAATATTTTTATTCATTTCCAAAAACAAGAAAACATGAATGCAGGTTATTTATGACAATGAAGTATTTACAAATTATTTAAAAAGGTAGGCTAAAACCTCTAAACAGATATCAAACATTAAAACCAAAATAAAGTATTTACAAGGGTGTCTATTGTTGACATATAATTGACTTTCTATACAATTGTTTCATGATTATAAGCTGCTGCAGTCATTATTCTCCAGTATTTCAGTTACTTTTTGCCATGCTACGTACAGTGATGTAGTTCTTTCAGTTCTTCCTTTAATAGTGTTCATTTCCAATTGCGATACTGCTGACACCATATTCATGAATTGCTTAAAAGTTGGAGAAGCTTTGGATTTCCAGTTTGATGTAATGTTCTTCCTTGCAATAGCTAGGAGAGTCCATAAGATTACATATTTTGTTCCTGGCACACAGTCGGGTACAGGTGCATTAAACAAAATAATAGATTTGGAAATCTGGAATTTATCATTAAATACCATTTGCAGAAAATAATTTATTTTATCCCAATATGGTTTAATCAAATGGCATTCGTAGAACATATGTTGCCAGTCTGCTTTTATTGATAAATCACATCTCCAGCAGCCAATATTTTCATTAAACATAAGTTCCATTTTATGAGGGGTTACATAAGATCTGTGTATGAATTGCCATGTAAAAAGTCTCCAATGTAATGAAAGTGATGTCTGCTTTGGAGAGAGAAGAATTAGTTTTTTATCTCTGTCATTTGGCACATGTCCATTAACTGATCTATAATAATTCCATATTTTGTCATTATTACGCATTTTTATTTTTTTGTTTGTTTTATAAATAGATGATAAGTATCCCTTTCCAGTAATGGATTGATTCGTTAGTAATATTATATGTTCTATAAGGTTAGGAACATTTTGTCTTATTGGTGGTTGCATTGTTTCTTGTTTGCTTAATATATACTGTCTTAATTCTTGTACATGTAACCACAAACTATCTTCCATATTTAATTTCTGTTTAATCTGGTCTATTGTCAGAGGTTTTCCAGAGTTTAGCAATTGATGCCAATATATTAATCCCTTTTCTTTAAGCATGTTGACTACTTCCATATTAAATGTTATTATATTACCTTGTGTGTACGCTACTGGATATAAAAGAAATGACCATGCTTTAATATCAGGATTGCTATTAATAAGATTTTGGAAAATTTTTAATGCATAAGTAATGTATTTGGAACTTATATTTTTATTCTTATCTCCAAACACCATCATACTAGGTGACTTCAATTACCCTAATATAGACTGGGAACACTACTCAAGCCCAAACACCCTAGCCCAAAAGTTCCTGGAATTCATAAACTCAAATGCCATGGAACAACTAGTCACCATCCCCACAAGAGGAGAAAACATACTTGATCTCATCATCACGAACATGGGAGCACAATGTTCAACACCGGAAGTATACCCCTCACTGGTGAGATCAGATCACAAACTAATCTTGCTGGAGGTCCTCATCCCACCCCCACCTGAAATAAAAAGACCACAGTAAAACTTGCCGACTTCACACTTCTAAAGACTAGTGTGGTCTCCTTTAAGGCCCCAGAGCTGGCGGAAAACAGTACTCAAGCCGCTGAATCACTTACAAATGCCTTCTACCAGCACCTGCAGGACTGCATGGATAAGGCAATCCCAAGCAAAACAAAGACTCTTTGTACCAAGGGCAAGCGTCCAGTCTGGTGGACCCCAGCCATAAACAAACTCTACAACAAAAGGAGGAAGCTACTACAAGATAGAGCAAAATCCTTAAAAGGTAAGACACCTTTGATCACTATAAGTAAAAAGCTAAGAGCGCTCATAAAATCATCCAAAGCAAATTTTGAGAGAAAAATAGCTAAAGACTCAAAAGACAATCATAAGGCCTTCTTTAGCTATGTTAGAAACCTGGGAGGAAACTCCCAGATATGCTCAGAACTAGTTCAAAATGATGTGAAGATTACTGATCCTACAGACATTGCCAACATACTGGCTGACAGATTCAGTGCAAACTTCTCCCTCCCAAAAGGAGAGATATCTATACCAAAGGGTTGCAGGCCCCCCAAACAGCTCAAACGCCCCAGTGACAACTGCTCTCCCCAAAGCCAAAAACACAGCAACCAGGGGACCTGATGTTGCCCCAGGCTTTGTGCTCCACGAACTCAAATTAAACCCACAGCTAGGACAGCTGTTTAATCATAGTCTCACCTCTGGATGCACTGTGGTCCCACTTCACAAAGGCGGTGCCTCCACAGACCCTGGAAATTACCGCCCATTAGCTTGACAAGCCTTATCTGCAAAGCTATGGAGAGGATCATAATGGACCTCATAAATAAAGACATAGGGAATTTGCAGACTTTGCATCCAACCCAGTTTGGCTTTGTCAAAGGCAGATCATGCCTTTTAAACTTGGTTGACTTTTGAAACAGTCACCAAAGCCATTGATGAGGGAAGGCAGTCCATACAGCCTACCTCGATCTGGCGAAGGCCTTCAACACAATACCCGGTATCATTGAAAAACTCATCAGCTTAAATGTTAACCCATACATCACAAGATGGGTTGCAAACTGGCTGAGTGACAGAACCCACAGGGTCAGAGTTGCTGGCGCCATGTCAGACTCAAAGCCTGTCACAAGTGGTGTCCCACAGGGCTCAGTCCTGGGCCCACTCTTGTTTGGCATCTACTTTTCCAAGTACAAGCAAACACAGGAGGGTTTGACAAAGTTTGCAGATGACTGCAAACTGGCGCCGAGTCTGAAAACACATCTGACACAGATATCCTTCAGAAGGGTCTCACAGAAACGGATGACTGGTGCCAGAGCCATGGCCTAAAGTTAAATGCCAAAAAATGCATAGTCATAAACAAGGTTACCCCTAGCTACCATATAGGTGGTAATCCTCTGAGCACAGAAGAGGTTATCAAGGACCTGGGGACCCAGGTTGACAGTAGCCTGTCATTCGACACCCATGTAGCTAAAGTAGTTAGGAAGACCTTCTACATTGCCCACCTTATCATGAAGGGATTCACATCTAGATCAAGGGAGGTCATAGTCTCCCTATACTCATCACTCATCAGACCAATGATTGAGTACAATGCCCCATTCGGAATGTATCTGACCCGACACTTGCAGCAGCTGGAGAGGCCACAAAGTTCCTCACCAAAAGGATAAAGGGTCTCAAAATCTGTCCTATGCTGCCCGACTGAAAGAACTCCAGCTCTATTCAGCTCAGAGGTGACCTTTGCCTGACATACAAGGCCATGTCAACCCAGATTTGATGAATATGCTTCACCTCAAAAAATCTAGATCCATCAGAGCCACAAGGCGGAGACTTAAACCTCGACACGGCTATTAATAGGATGTGCTGGAGGGATAGATTCATCACCCAAAGACTCCCTATGCTGTGGAACAAAATCCCGGTATATGTGAGGCAGAGCACCTCGCTGGCCTTGTTCAAGAGAAATCTTGACCAATGGATGGGAGGATATACTCCAGGGATTACCTCAGTGTCACTGCTAGACAGAGGCACAGCAAAATAATGGGTATAGTTCCCCCTATGGGCTAGGCTTATAAATGCCCTCGGGCAGATAGCCTAGTATGAACCTATGAACCTAATCATATATTCCTTCATCAGCCATAGAAAATTGTTTGGTATGAAATCTGTATACTTATTTGCTACTACAAATCCTGATTTTAACCAGATTCTCTCATGAACTAGCTTCCATTTTGATGTATATTTTGTATTTAGCCATAATGATATTGTTTTAATAATGGATGAATGCAAATATATTTCTATGTCTGGTAAACCTATGCCACCTATATTCCAATCATCTAAATGATACTTCATAGCTATCCTTGTTTTTTTTGGATACCATAGGAATCTTACCATTAAATCATTTAATTGTTTTAGGTGCGATTTAGCTGGTGGCAAAGAACAAGCTTGTATAACATAAAGAATTTTTGGAAATATGATCATTTTAATTATATAAAGCCTTTCTTCCATTGAAAAGAAGAATTTATTCCATCTTTGTATTAGATTTTTAATATTATTTAAGGTCTCTTTATAATTTGTTTCAATTGTAGTATCTAGGTTGTTAGTTATTATAATTCCCAAGTATTTAATTATATTATCGGTAGAGATATATTTATGGTATTTTTTATTTAGATCTTTTTATTAGTATTTATAAGCAATACATTTGTTTTGTTCTCATTAAATTTAAGACTTGAAAAGTTTTGAAAGTTTTGAATTGAGTCCCATAATGCTTTTAAATTGCTATTATTACTTTTTAAGGTAATTAAAATATCATCCGCAAAAAGTTGAATTTTAAGCTCTAGGCTGTTGTCTAGTTGTATTCCTTCAATATTTTTATCCATACATATATTATTTGCTAAGGGTTCAATGACTAGCGCAAACAATAATGGAGAAAGAGGGCAGCCTTGTTTTGTGCCCATAGTTATTTTAATAGATTTAGACATCAAGATCCCAGTTTTATATACGCCAATGATTTTTCATATAATGATTTTATTAACAAAGTGAAGCTGTTTGAGAAGCCATATTCTTCTAAAACTAACCACAGATAATCCCAGTTCACTGAATCAAATGCGCTATTTATGTCTAAGCTAATAACATTCATTTTGTTTTTTGTGACATTTATATAATCAGTTAAGGAAAGAATTCTTTTAATGTTGTCATAAGTGTTCCTATCTTTTATAAAACCTGTTTGATCCTCCTCTATCAAAAGTGGTAGTAATTGTTTTATTCGAGCAGCATGTATTGCCATAAAAATTTTATAATCTATATTAAGAAGTGAAATGGGTCTGTGTGATGAACATTCACTGGGATCTTTATTTTGTTTCAGAATTGGTGATATTAATGTGTACTTCCAAGAAGGAGGAATGTCTTTACTGTTTTGAGGTTGATTAGTAGTATGTTGGTTGAAGGCCAGCAGAGATTGGTGAAGCTATTTTTGTAAGTATGCTTGCAGAATTGAATGTGATTTACCAGGATAGTCCATTGGGCCAAAATAACCCATTTTCAATGGAGTCCTGGGGAGAAAAGCTCCAAAAACAATTAGCAAGGTTACAATAAGGTATTTAGTTTCAATTATTCAATTCCTATGGACTTGGAAATACAGTAGACTAGTGTACAAACATATACAAATATTACAATCTTGTAGCGCTGAAAACAATTTACAATATAGAAACTGAGAGGCTTTTACAACTTAGGGTGGGTTACACTGGAGATATATTTCATACATTCAGGATGAGTAGCTTAATACAATCAAGAGAAAGGTATATGAGCTGACATAGAACCTTTCAATATAGAAACAGAGAACCTTTTCCATCAGAGGGTATATTTACACTAAGGTACCTTTAAGTATTCAGAAAAAGCTAATACAAGCAAGAGCAAGATCTATGGGTTTAGGAGAGTAAGTAGAAATTCTCATTATAAATAGGGGAGAAGTGAAAATTCTCAGTATGAAGAGATTATGTTAGGTGGGAGCAGGAGCATTCCCACTGGGAAATTAGGTGTGAGTGAAGGGATTTTTTGAATGAGAAGTGATCTGTGATGGTACAAATGGATGGGGGTAAGGAGTTCCACAGATGAGCCAGACTATAGGATAAGAGATTTTTTTCCAGGGGGACGAATTGGTTTATACAGTTCAATTAAGTTTTGATTGTTAGATCTTAGAATTCTATCAGGGAGATGCATTTTGAAGGTAGAGGAAAGGGATGGGCAGAGGGAGGGATTGAAGATGAGTTTGTGTGCAAGAGTCAGTTGGACGTAGGTGAGGTGATTGGGTAGTTCTAACCATTTTAGTTTGTGGAGAGATGAACAGTGGTGTGAAGAGGACTTATGGGAGGTAGCAAACTTGACAATTTTGTTATAGCAAGAGGAGAGTTATGTTTTGAGAGAAGATTGTAGGTTAGTTAGAAGTGGGGCTCCATAGAGGAGGGATGGGATGAGAAATGTGGTAGATAGGGTGAGTTTGGTGGAGGGTGTAAGATAACGATTCTGTCTGTAGAGCATGCCGAGTTCTTGGTGGGTTTTTTATATTTAGTTGAAGATGGGAACTGAATTTAAGCTGACTATCAATTTGGACCCCAAGTAATTTGGCCTCAGATACCAGTTCTAAGGGTGTATTGCTGTGACTAGTAATAGTGAAATTACTTGGATTGAAAAAGGTAGCTTTAGAGGGGGTGAATACCATCACTATGGTTTTGGAGGCATTGAGTACAAGGTGATTTGTTTTCATCCATTGTTCGGTGGTTGAGAATGCATCTTGAGTAAGCTTTAGCAGTGTGGGGATGGAGGTAGCAGAGCAGATTATAGTTGAATCATCTGCGTATTGGATAATTTTAGTTGAAGGGATAGAGTTATGGAAATCGTTTATGAATATATTGAAAAGCAGGGGACCCAGTATGGATCCTTGGGGAAAACCGGTTGGGGTGTTGATGAAAGGGGAGGTGGCTTTTTTCCATCTCACTGCCTGATATCTATTGGATAAGTAGCTAGTGAACCAGTTCAGAGAAGAGGGTGACAAGTTAAGCTTGGAGAGTTTAGTTAGTAATAAATTGTGGGAGATAGTATCAAAGGCTTTAGAGAGGTCTAGTAGGAGGGTAGAGACAATGTGTCCTGTGTCCCGGGTTTTGTTCACAGCTTCCAGGAAGGAGAGTAGGGCGGTCATAGTACTGTGTCTTGGTCTGAAACCATGTTGTGTTGGAGTTAGTAGGTTATTGTCTAAGAGGTATGGTAGGAGTTGTAGGTGAATACACTTTTCTAAAAGTTTAGAGATAGAATAGCGATGGGACGGAAATTAGTAATATTGTTATTGATGCCTCCTTTGTGCAATGGAACAACAAAAGCCTTTTTCCAGATTTGGGGTACCGAGTTTTCTTGAATGGAACGCTTGATTAAAATGCTGATGGGGTAGGCAATGGCTTCAGCAGCTATACTGAGAAAGTAAGAAGGAATGTTATCAGGGGCATTAGAGCATGGTTTTAGTTTCTGCAGTAGTTTTTTTATGGTGGATGTGGGTATAGGTTTTAGTGAGAATGGTGGGGAGAGGGGGGGAGAATTTGAGAATGTTAATGATGGAGTGGAGAAAGGGATGAGCAGTGGTGAGAGGTGAAAAGTTGGTAGGGGAGGACTGGGGTATAGTGAGGGGTATGGTGGGGTTTGAAGATGAAAAGGATGAGGGTACTTTGGAGATAGAATCAATGAAGAAGGTGTTGAATTGAGTGGCCAAGTCTATGTCAGGAGTGTTAGGGTCTGGGCTTGGGTTATCTGGTTTGTTGGGATTGAGGAGGGTAGACATGCATTTCCAAAATTTTTGAGGGTTTGTTTTGTTGTTATTTTGGATTATGGAGAAGTAATTTTATTTATCAGAGATAAGTTTTTTTACTTTGTTTCTGAGTGTTTTGTATTCGTTATGGGCTAGGGGAAGTCCTTTGTTTCTGATATGATGACCATGCCTTATCTCTAAGGTGCATAGTTACTATTGTGTTTTTTGTTAGCCAAGGGGCAGTTTTGTTTTTTATTCATTTTGTTTTTATGGGGGCTTGTTGCTCTAAGAAGTTTCGAAAAGTTGAGTTAAAGTGGGCGACAGCCTGTTCCAGGGGTAGAGTTTTTAGGGTGTACCAGTTGATTGCTTTTAGAGAGTTGGAAAAGGTAGTGGGGTTAAAGTTTTGTTGGCAGCGAGTAGTAATAAAATTGTGAGTAAGATGTAGGGGTGAAGTTAGTCGGTGTGTGAATGTGGGCAAGTGGTCACTAAGGGAATCAGGCAGGGTGCCACTATGTGAGAAGTAATGTGGGTGGGAGACTAATATCAGTCTAGGATACTATCACTGGTGAGGTTTTTTGAGGGCTGAGTTATGGAGTTGATCAGTTGAGAAAAGTTGTAAAGATTAATGTTAAGTGGATTTGTGGGAGACTGTATTGCAGACCAATTAATATTCATGTCACCCATAAGTATAGTTTCATTGTTAATGTTATTGGAAAGCCAGGAGAGGATATCTTCTAGTGTAGAAATATTGTTGCCTGGGGGGATGTAGAGGGAGGCTATGCATATGTGTTTGTGTTTATTTACTTGAAGCAGAGCCAGGAGTAGTTCTGCATTATTGAATTGGGGAGTTGGTTTGTTGTAAGGGGTAACTGTTAAGGAGGATAGGTATAGAAGGGCTACTCCACCTCCTTTTTTTTTGTTCTATCTTTTCTCACTAATAAAGACAGAGAGTATAAAAAGGGTCTAAGACATATTCCAGTACTGAGGATCCCATTTTATGAGAAAGACATCTATCTTTGGTCTTGAAACCATTTGATTCTATTGTTTCTAAAATTAAACTTTAGTAATTTGCTGAATAGTACATTATAGTTAATGGTTTCAAATGCTCTGGTCATGTCTACGTACAAACCAGTACAAACCAGTGGTGATGGGGCCTTCACCATTGTTACTGTAAATTGCATCTGTAGCGGTCTGTAAACCTGTGATTTTAGGAGCGCAAATGAGGCAGACAGCTTAATTTATATGTAATGGTTAACAGTCCACGTGCACAGCACTTCTTAGAGACACACCGCTGAATTTAGGCGTAACAGTCTGCACAGACAGCACTTTTTAAGCTAACGGTTAGACTTTCTTGTTACTGTACATGAGACTGCATTATTTTATTTGAACGTCGGATGTTATTATGGGCTTTGTTTGTACTGCTATTGCATTTCATACTGCATTATTTGAATGTTGGGCTCGACTTTATTTGTAGTATACTGCTATATTTCTCACATTGAATAGGGGTGTGTATAGATAGACTTGAATGCTGGGCTCGACTTTATTTGTAGTATACTGCTATATTTCTCACATTGAATAGGGCTGTGTATAGATAGACTGCATTATGTCAGTGTGTAGACTGCATTATCTGAGTGTGTGTGTGTGTGTGTGTGTGTGTGTGTGTGTGTGTGTGTGTGTGTGTGTGTGTGTGTGTGTGTGTCAAGGGAGAGAGTGAAGAGTGAGAGTGATCCCTGGCAGCAGAAGTAATGAGTTCTGTGTAAGTCTGGAACATGCCACTAGACACATACCTCTCACCCTCTTAGATCAAGAAAAATACAGTTTTGTACCTACCATAAATGTAAATGTTCAAGTGTTCACACTACTGCAGTCATTACACTTGGGTTATCCTGCCGTCAGGCGGTCCCGCAGTCGGCCAGAGTTCCAAAGTCTTGGTCCGACGTCGGTTGCTGTCGCTTCTTCCCTGACGTCAGTGCGCCAGGGGTATATAAGATGCATCCGACGCCATTTTCTTCAGTTTTTCTTGCCCCAGATGTCAGGTGCCCCCAAGTAGGTAGGCAATACATATTGCTAATAAAACATATATATAAAATAAAAACGATACCTTCAGTTACAAGCAAATACACCACAAAGGTTTGTATAGCATAGAAAGGTATAGATAAGTCCAGCTAGGACAGAGGGGATGGAGGGAGGGTAACCTGGACTGCAGCAGTGTGAACACTGGAACATCTACATTTATGGTAGGTACAAAACTGTACTATGTTCGTGTTACACTGCTGCAGTCATTACACTTGAGTAGAATCCCAAAGCTAAGGTTGGGTGGCTGGTCTATAAAGAGTTAGGATTGGCTATGAGGCCTTGCAGAACTGCAGTGGCAAATCCTGCTCTGGATTTAGAGTAAAGAGGCAAGTGGTAATGCTTGGTAAAGGTGTGCACTGAACTCCAAGTTGTAGCCTCCTAAATTTCCTTGGTAGGTAGTACTTTGAGAAAGGCTGTTGAAGTGGCTGTTGCTCTGGTGGAATGTGGCCTAATGTTATTAGGGACTGATTTTCCATGCTGTGTGTAGCAGTAACGAATACAGTGTCCTATCCATTTGGAGATAGTCTGCTTTGAGATAGCCTTGCCCTGCGATCCTGCAGCATATGCTACAAATAGTTGCTCAGTTTTCCTGAAAGCTTTTGTTTTGTCCAAGTAGAAGTGTAGCTGCCTGTGTATGTCCAAAGAGTGCAGAAGTTTCTCCCCTTTATTCTGGGGGTTTGGATAAAAAGTTGGCAAATGGATGGTTTGGTTAAGAGCCACACTAGGTACCACCTTTGGCATAAAGGTAGGGTTTGTTCTTAAAGAAACCCTGTCCTGATGAAAAATTATAAAAGGTTCCACTGCCATTAATGCCTGTAGCTCTGAGACTCTTCGTGCTGGAGTTACTGCCAGGAGCAGAGCTGTTTTCCATGATAAAAATTTTAGATCGGCTGTATTGGCTGGCTCAAAAGATGGCAGGGTCAGTTTTTCCAAAACAAAATTGAGGTCCCAAGTCAGTGTTGTTGCTCTTCGGGGCGGTCTTATGTTTTTAGCCCCTCTGAGGTACTGCTTTAGTAAGGGATGAGAGAATAAAGGAGGATCCGTGTTGTAATGTGCTGAAATGGCCGAGGCGTGGATCTTAATTGATGAGAAGGATAGGCCTTTGTCCAGCATCTCAGTTAAGTATTGTAAAATCTGAGGAATGTTTGGGACAAGAGGGTCAAGGCTTTGAGCCTGGTTCCAGGTGCAGAATCTCGTCCATTTTTCTGAGTAAGATTTCCTGGTGCTAGGCCTCCTGGCCTCCAAAATGACATCCATAACAGCTTTAGAGAGAGGTGTTGCCTGTTTGACTAATGAATCTGCCATGCAGCCAGGTTTAGGGTTTTGAGCTGACCGTGCATGATCTGATTGTTTTGTTGAGTCAGAAGGTGTGAAATTTGAGGCAAAAATCCATGGTGGGCCTTGAGCTAAGTTCTTTAAGATTGGTACCAGTGCTGGCATGGCCAGTCTGGAGCAATCAGGATCATCTGTGTTTTTTCTTGTTTGGCTTTTAGGAGTACCTTTGAAAGGAGAGGCAGTGGTGGGAAGGCATAAACTTTTAGGTTTTTCCAGCTGAATGAGAGAGCATCCACTTTCCATGCTTGCGTGTGGTAAATCCTTGTGCAGAATTTTTGTAGTTGGCAATTCAGTGAGGAGGCAAAAAGATCTATGTCTGGGCATCCTCATTTTTGCGTTACCATGCTGAAGATTTGTGGATTCAATTTCCATTCGTGAGGGTCCATGATATTTCTGCTTAGATTGTCTGCCAGAGTATTTTTATTTCCTGGCACGAATTGTGCTTGCAGATGAACTTGATAAGTTAGAGCTGTGTTCCACAAGGTCATGGCTTGCCTGCATAGTGGATAAGAATGAGTGCCCCCTTGCTTGTTTATGCACCACATTACTGTGGTGTTGTCTGTCTTTAATAATAATTGTCCTGGATGCAGAAGGTCCTTGAAAGCTGTTAGGGCATTTTGAACAGCTACCATCTCTTTTTGTTTGATGTGAAGATGCATTTGGTCAGTGGTCCACTTGCCCTGAATACATTTTCCTGCCATGTGTGCTCCCCAGGCATAATCCGAAGCATCTGTTGTTAGAGTCTACCTAGCTGTGGGTAGAGTGAAAGTCTGACCCTTGTTGAGGTGACATGCCTGTGCCCACCATCGAAACTCCTGTTGTAGGCAGGGAATTATTGGTATTACTGCTTCTAAACTGTGAGAGTGTTGACGCCAAACACTTTTTAGGTACCATTGTAATTTCCTCATATGCAGTCTGGCATATGGAATTAGTAGTATGTAAGATGCCATGAATCCCAGGGCCTGCAGAATTTTTCTTGCAGGGAGATGGAACTTTTTTGCTAGTAATTGAAAACATTGAGTCAGTTGTTCTTGTCTGTCTGGCGTGAGATAAGCTATCTGGGCCGTTGTATTTAAGCTGGCACCCAAGAATATTATCTGTTGTGAGGGCACTAGTTTTGACTTCTTTTCATTTACTGTGTGCCCTAGAGAAATTAGCAACCTTTTTACAAATGCCAGATGCTTTAGAGGAATGTCTTTTGTCTCTGCTTGAATGAGACAGTCGTCCAGGTATGGATATATTTGAATTCCTTTTTGTCTGCAAAATGCAATTACTGGTGCCAGGCACTTTGTAAAGACCCTGGGCACAGTAGATAAGCCAAAGGGCAGTGCAGAAAATTGGTAGTGCATTGTACCAGCTTTGAATCTGAGGTATCTTCTGCAATTTTGTCTGATAATGACATGCAGGTATGCCTCTTTGAGGTCTAGAGTAACAAGCCAAGCCTTCTTGCCTAGCATGGGAAGAAGCTGATGTAGTGTCAACGTTTTGAATTTCGGAACATCCAGGTAAGTATTTAGAGTTGAAAGGTCTAGTATGGGTCTCCAGGCTTTGTCCTTTCTGGGGACCAGGAAGAGTCTTGAGTAAAATCCTTGTCCTTGTTCATGCTGTGGTACTTTTTGAATTGCTCTCATGTCCATGAGGGCTGAAATTTGTTTTTGAGCCTCTGCCCATTGATTCTGTGGCAGGTTTGGCATTCCTTTTAGCCTTGGTAAAGTGTGAAAGTGGAACCTGTAACCTTGAGACACAATATTCAGAACCCATTTGTCTTGGGTGATTGTTTGCCAATTTTGAGAAAAAAGTGCTAGTTTTCCCCCTAAGGGGGCTGCTAAAAGGGAAGTGCTTGGCGTATGAAGGGGGATGTCATTGCGACTGTTTCCTGTAAGGTTGAGACTTGTCCTCACCTCCTTTTGGAGTTGTCTGTTAGAGACTTGGGGTTGAGATCTGCCTCTTGGGCGTCTGTATCTGCCTCTCTGTGACCTGTCTGACACTGGAAAGGACCAATTTTTTGTAGGCCAATTTCTGCTAAATCAAGGTGGCTGTACCTGTAAGAAATCTTTGACTGTTTGCATAGATTTGGCTTTATCCTCCATTTTCTTTAACACTTCTTCTGCCTTAACACCAAACAAGGTATCATGCTGTAAAGGTGCATCCACGATCAGGTAAACTCTGTTCTTTTAACCAAGCATGTCTTCGAAAAACAGAACCTGTAACTGCGGCTCTACAAGAGGCCTCTAAAGAATCAAAAGCACATTGCAGAGTATGTTTTCCCACCTGTTCAACTGCATGCAATAAATCCTGCATTTCTTTATAGTCAGGAGCTTCTGAGCTTGCAAGCATTTTCTGTTTTAACTGAGCCATTAAATATTGTTGGTACTTAAGCATGTGAAACTGGCAATTTAAAGCCCTTACTGCTAAAGTTGCAGAAGTGTAAACTTACTTCCCCCATCTATCCAATGCTCTAGAATCTCTGTCAGAGGGGACTGGGTTTTTTGCAATGGAAGCCTTAACCCCTTTGGGACCCTGGTAAATAGTTTCTGGATCACCAGAAGGGTTTTTATAAAGAAACATTTGAGAGTCAGGGACTCTATAATACCTATCTGGCTTGGCTGGTGCAGGGGGCAAAGAATCAGGAGATAAGCTGGATTCAGAGAACACATCAATCCACAATATCTAACACAGGCAGAATAGCCATGGGACTGTGCTGAGGCAATAAAAGGAAGTCCCTGAGCCTTTTCTTGGATTCTGAATAATCCTGACTTTCCCAATGGAAATGCTCCCTCATGGTATGTAAAGTCTCCCCAAAAGAATAATCCTCAGGAGGAGAGGCTGAAGGGATAGATTCTTCAGCATCAGAGTCCTTGTAGGGGGGTAGAGAGTATCCCTGGTCTGAAGAGGAATCAGAGGAAATGAAAACCTGATCATAGGAATCATAGTCTGTATCAAGCCAAGGCCTTTTCTCAGGAGGGGGATGGGAACCCATGATTAGGGTAATGAGGTCTTCGGCCATTTTAAGCATCTGTTTCTTAGGTATGGAGGACTGTCCAGGAGAATGCTGTACTTGCTTCTTTGTCTTTAATGGTGTTTTTGTCTTGGCTGTTGCTTTAATGGTAAGTTGTGAAGGTCTGAAAACACCCTCAGAAGCCGATGCCTGCTCAGCGGCTCCAGACCCATCTGAGGGATTAGTTTCCGTAGGCCCAATACCTTGAGTTTCCAGAGTCCTAGTTGTCTCCATGTGGGAGTCGGAGGTGGCCTGTGGCTCTGAGGTAGCGGGTGTCAGGGGTTGCGAAAGCGCCTCACTGCGAACCGGCGACTGGCCTAGAAGAGGCTTCGTCGTCTGTTTTGGACCTCGGACGCCTGTCTTTATCCTTGTCTTTGCGTTTTTTCAGAATTGCGGTCGTCGGTTGATCCTACAGCATAGTATAATTGAACCTTCGGCCAAAGTAGTGCAAAGCAAAATCAAAACGTTGTTTTACAGTGCGTTTGTTAAATCTAGCACAAAACCGACAACTAGTAACGTCGTGATCAGGGCCTAGGCATGGAATACAGTAAGAGTGGAAGTCCTTATGAGGTATTTGCTTCCCACAAGAAATACAATTATTAACTTTTTCTGACATCAGTCTGAGGCAAGAAAAAAGTTTCCCCAATGGGGTACTTAGCTTTATTGAAGACTTCAGATCTGAAATTCGACTTCGAAAATCTCAGGAGTCGGCCGACCGGCACTTGCGAACTGCTTTTGCTTTGGGTACCACGTGGCAAGAAAGACAGGGGAAAATGGCATCGGATGCATCTTATATACCACTGGTGCACTGACGTCAGGGAAGAAGCGACAGCAACCGACGCTGGACCAAGACTTTGGAACTCTGGCCAACTGTGGGACCGCTTGATGGCAGGATAACCCAAGTGTAATGACTGCAGCAGTGTAACACAATGAACATTCTGGACAAAGCCAAAAATAGTGGAGGTACAAAGGCACAAAATAGGGACACTTTTAAGTACTGCTCTCACAAACTTAGAAAGTTGATAGAAATTCAGGTTTTGCATTAGCATGAATTTTCTGAAGGGTATGAAGTATGAAACTCAACTGTCTGTCATTATTTTCTGACTTCAACCTGAATGATCTGCCAGTGATTTGACAGAAAACAATTTTATGAGAAGAAGACCAAAAATATGAGGCAAAAATCTGGACATTCTGCAAAAATCTATACAGTTGAGAGGTATGCTGGACAGAACCAAATAATAGGGACAGATTTTAAATATTGCTCTTATAAACTTAAAAGTTAAAAAGGTTGCCATTAGGTTTGCTTACCTCGCAACCATCGTAGATTAGTGTTCTGCTGTTAAGCAGAATGTACACTTTTTTTTGGTAATTGTCTTTTTATTATACTTTTGAGCTTTTCTCCCCAGGTCTCCTAGTCCAGTTGGGCAGCCTCGTTCAACAAATGTCAAATAAATAAAATATGCACTTTATGCACACCGCGGGGGGGGGGGGTGCACCTTGGGAAAACCTAGATTCAGCAAGGGAGTCAAGAATCGAAAAAGTTTGGGAACCACTGCAATATGATATAAAAATCAACTTGGACTAATCAAAGTTAATAACACTTTTTCAGCTCCTCTGAATATATCCACCCAACAGCATACCTATCAACTGTCCAGATTTTTTACAGAATGTCCACATTTTCCCTCATATTTTGGTTTGTTCCTCATAAAATTTGTGGTTTTTTATGAAATAATTGAAGGCTGAAGACACTAAATAATAAAATAAATTTGAGTTTCAGACTTCATACACTTCAGAAAATGTATACAAATACAAAACCTGCTATTCTGTCAACATTCTACATTGAAAAGAGAAATATTTTAAAAATGCACTATTTTTGGCCTCTGTCTCCCCACTTTTTTCACTTTGTGCAGAATTTGTGTGCTAAAGAGGTTAAAAAGTATGCCCAGAAGTGAACTGAATATTTTTACTTTGTTTGCCACCTATCTAGATTACTTGGGGTTTTTATGCAAAGATTCAAAGATTTGTATTTTAGTACAGAATTGTGATTAATAAAATGCTTAATCTTGGGTAGATGACACACCTTTCAAGTTCAAACAAGCTAGTCATTACGGTTTACCCATTTTTTTTATTTATACACACATTTTTATATATATATATATATATATAAATACACACACACATTTTTTATCAGGATAGTGTACTGATCAATTTCAGGCTCAGCCCAGGTGGAATACAAAACATTTCACAAGCAAAGGCAGATGTACAAGCATATCGGAGTGGTTCAGATTAGTTATATGGAAAAACTGTACATGTGCATTATAGTAAACAAGCAGAATAATGTATGACATTAACATTATCTTCTACAATGGCTTATCATTCAGTAATTCAAACACATTAACATACCTGGGGCCCAATTCCAAAAGGCTTGTTCTCAGACTGAATGACCACTTACACTGAGATCAGGCATTTTGGAATCTGGCCTCTCCAGTGCAAGTTTATATATAGGCTTTGCAGTGAAGTTAGTCACTTAGACTGAAAGCAAGTGTTTTGGAATCAGGACAGACTTGCATGGAGAGCAGCTCGCTTGGAATCTGTCCCATAGAGGTACACTACCTTGAAAATTCAATTCTAAAAATTCTAAAAACATAGACAATTCTTAGTGCTGTCACCTCACAGCAAGAGACTTTCTGGTTTGATTCTTGGCTGGGGTGCCTTCTGTGCAGAGTCTGCATGTCCTCCCTGCAGTCACATGAGTTTCTGCTGGGTCTTCCAGTTTCCTGCTACATTCCAAAGATGTGCAGTAGGTGGATTGGACACTCTAAATCAGTCCTAGGTGCGAGTGTCTGTGCAAGTGAGTGGTAAGGATGAACACCACCCGGCAGTGTAAACCTTGGCTAAAGATCACTGTCACTGTTGAAGTGAACTCTGACTCCATGTGCAAAAATGGGATAAAGGGGTTGAGTTGCAGTAGACTGGAGAAAAAGGAAAAAAATCCCCAA
This sequence comes from Protopterus annectens, assembly GCF_019279795.1. Classification (NCBI taxonomy): domain Eukaryota; kingdom Metazoa; phylum Chordata; order Ceratodontiformes; family Protopteridae; genus Protopterus; species Protopterus annectens. Next base: position 1,397,717,911 of record NC_056744.1, read on the forward strand.
AGCACATCACTGCACAATACAAAAGACTGTGGTTAAATCAGCCATAGCATTCATCTTTTGGTAAATGACTAACTGAACAACCCTCAGTGAAGCATTAGTAAGTCAGTAGGCAGTTCAGGTGGGAAAATTCTGAGTCAGAGTAGCGGAAGACTCCACAGATACATACAATCTTGGCTCTAAGAAAAAAACGTTTACCTTACGAGTTTTCACAGTAAAAATGCTTCCTCAGGTGACTCTTATACCAACACTATAAACAGGTGTTCTTACATTACCTAACAAGTCACATGGCATACATTTAATTAGTTGTTAAAGCCATGACTTTTAAGTACAGGTTTGCGGCTGATGGTGCCATTACAACCTTGTGAAATAGCCCTCAAAGTCATTATTTGTTTATACTCTACAATTTCTTTTTTATTGCATAGGTCACCGCATCTCACAGTATTTTTTTAACATTTTCTAAGACGCTGAAACAAAAACTCATGTTCAGTACCTGCATCACTTATGCGTCTATATAGAGCAAGAGGCAGAAAGTGAATCACAAGTATTAAGTCAGGGGCTTAGATATAATCACACACAAAATGAGAATGTTGTACATAACCTAACATATCTGTGATCATTTACTAGATCTGTATAAGACAGCCCACAAATATCGAAAAGCACATGTTCAATGTTGATTTTAGATTCATCTGAGGAAGCACTTTTACAGTGAAAGCTTGTGATCATAAATGTTTTTGGTTTCTTACGTCAGTACATAAATTGTTCTGTAGCTTCCATAGTTCTGTGTAGAGTACAGTACAGTACAGTAGCTGTGTACACTATTACAGACATTTGAGAACATTCACTGCACTTGATCTTCCAGGTTGGAATGGTTACCATTAGCAATGTACTGCTTCCTAGTTCACTTCAAGAAGGAGTTCCACTTGATTCTACCACCAGTACAGAGAGCTAGTCCAGTACAGAGAACTGTTAACCATAATTCCTAGTGGTGTATTTTGATACTCTATTTAACAGTTTGTGTCCTACCTGAGGAGAATGCCAGTGATCTGGGTTCAGGACTTACAGCAGAGTGGTTTGTGATGCCCAGGATCATGTTGTCCCATGCATGTATACATCCTCTGCCTCTTTTAGCACATGAATTATGGTTCAGCTTACAGCTTTAGAAGGTTTACAGGCATGAATACAGGTTGCAACAATCATGGAGAAGGTCACCCTAATTAAAGACAATCTTACAATGGACAACTGTTATGCTGTCATGTAAGAAGGGAAGTTCTTGTTTGTTTGTTTGTGATTTCTGTGACCTCAGACCATCCAATGGAATATTGTAGATTTTTCTCTTTGCCCTGCTTTTGTTGAGCTGAGTTTTCCTATATCTTCTATGAGAAGGCCATGCAAACAGTGTTAGTAATATAAAGTACAGTTGTGTACACTTAGCATGTTCGAGTGTATTCACTGTTGCAGTCATTACATTTGGGTAATCTGCTGGCAGGTTGCCCTCAGTCGGCCTGATTAACAAAGTCTTGGGTCCTGCGTAGGTTGCTGTCCCTTCTTCCATGACGTCAGGTTGTCAGGGGTATAAAACAAGCAGCCAACGCCATTACATAAGTTTTTCTTGCCCCAGATGTCAGGTGCCCCCCAAATGGGGAGCAAAATATATAAATAATTTAAAAACACAAAAATATATACCTCCAAACAAAAGCAAATACACCAAAAAGACTTTTAAGTGTAGTAAAAGAAAGGAGAGGCATAGTAAGAGAAAAAACAGGGGGCTGGAGGGAGGGTAACCAGGACTGCAACAGTGAATACACTCGAACATCTACATTTATAGTAAGTGTACACAACTGTACTACGTTCTTCATGTTTCACTGTTGCAGTCATTACATTTGGGTAGATTCCCAAAGCTATGGTTGGGAGAATGGATTTATACAGCATTAGGACCAGCTATAGGGCCCTGCAAAACAGCAGTGGCAAAGCCAGCTCTGGATTTAGAGAAAATTGGTAAATGATAATTCTTGGTGAAAGTATGAACTGAACTCCAGGTAGCAGCTTCTAGAATATACCTGGTAGGAACACCTCTGATAAAGGCTGTAAAAGTAGATGCAGCCCTGGTGGAATAGGATCTGATCCCCTGGGGGATAGGTTTTCCATGGTGCTTATAGCAGAAATTAATACAATGGCTTATCCATTTGGAAATGGTTTGCTTTGAAATAGCCTTTCCCTCTGCCCCTGCAGCAAATGCTACCAGCAGTTGTTCAGATTTTCTTCGAGATTTAGTCCTGTCCAAGTAAAATCTAAGTTGTCTGTGTACATCCAATGAATGCAGAATTCGCTCCCCCTTGTTCTGTGAACTGGGAAAGAAAGCTGGCAAATGAATGGACTGATTAAGAGCCACACTGGATACCACCTTGGGCATGACGGATGGGTTGGTCCTGAGTGAAACCCTGTCCGCATGAAAGATGATGAAAGGCTCCACACTGCCATGAGGGCCTGTAATTCAGAAATCCTTCTAGCCGAAGTGACTGCTAAAAGGAAGGCAGTTTTCCAGGAAAGGAATTTTAAGTCTGCAGTAGCAGCTGGCTCAAAAGAGGGAAGAGTGAGTTTCTCCAATACAAAGTTAAGGTCCCAGGCAGGGTTTAGAACTCTCCTGGGTGGCTTCCAGTTTTTGGCCCCTCTGAGATACTGCTTTAGCAGAGGATGAGAGAAGGGGGGGGGGGGTTCTGTGTTGTAATGAGCTGAAATGGCTGAGGCATGGATTTTTATGGAAGAAAAAGACAGGCCCTTGTGAAGCATCTCAGTTAAGTTTTGCAAAATCTGTGGTAAATTGGGCACTGCTATGCTCATCTCTTGAGACTGATACCAGGCACAGAATCTTTTCCATTTGTTAGCATAAGATTTTCTAGTAATAGGTCTTCTCGCCTCCAAAATGACATCCATCACAGATTTACTGAGGGATGCTAAGGGGGAATTTAAGTGATTAGCCAAGCTGCAATATTCAGTGTTTGGAGCTGAGGGTGCAGAATTTGGTTGTTCTGCTGAGCCAGTAATGAAAGTGTCTGAGGCAGGTGCCATGGAGAAATTTGTGACAGACTGCATAGAAGTGGTTACCAGTGTTGACGAGGTCAGACTGGAGCAATCAAAATAATTTTTGGTTTGTCTTGTTTGACTTTTAATAGAACTTTGGAGAGTAGAGGCAGAGGGGGAAAGGCATAGACTGATAGGTGCTCCCAGCTGAAGGACAGAGCATCCACTTTCCAGGCTTTTTTGTGAGGAGTTCTTGTGCAAAATTTGTCCAACTAGTAGTTCTGGGGTGAGGCAAAAAGGTCTATGTCTGGGCTCCCCCATTTGCATGTCAACATGTTGAAAATCTGTGGTTCCAGTTTCCATTCGATCCATGGGTCCATGAAATTTCTGCTTAGTTCATCTGCCAAAAGATTCATCTTTCCTGGCAGGAATTGAGCTTGTAGTTGTACTTGATAGCTCAAGGCTGTGTTCCACAATGCCATGGCTAGTCTGCAGAGGGGGTAGGAATGTGTACCCCCCTGCTTGTTTATGTACCACATAACTGTGGTGTTGTCCGTCTTTACCATTAGTTGTCCTGGATGAAGTCAGTCCTTGAAGGCTGTCAGTGCATTCTGTACAGCTAACATTTATTTTTGATTGATATGAAGGTGCATTTGATTTGGGTTCCATTTGCTCTGAATGCACTTCCCTGCCAGATGAGCCCCCCAAGCATAGTCTGATGTGCCTGTAGTTAGGGTTTGGGCAGCAGGGGGTGGTGTGAATGGCAGTCCCTTGTTTTGGTGGCAGGCCTCTGCCCACCATAGGAACTCTAGTTGCAAGCAAGGTATGATAGGAATCAGTTTCCAGGCTATGACAATGTTGACTCCATAAACTTTTTAAGTACCACTGAAGTTTCCTCATATGCAGTTTTGCATATGAAATTAGAAGAATCCAGGAGGCCATGAACCCCAAGGCTTGCTGTATTTGTCTTGCAGATAGATGGGTTTTTGTGGCCATCTATTTGAAGTAAGTCACCAAATGAATTTGCTTTTCTGGTGTAAGGAAAGCCATCTGGACAGCTGTATTCAAGCTTGCACCCAGGAATGTAATTTTTTGAGAGGGTACCAGTTGTGATTTATTTCATTTATGGTGTACCCTAGACAAGTTAGAACCCTTTTTACAAACGCCAGATGTTTTAGAAGACTGGCCTTGTTTTCTGCCTGAATTAGGCAATTGTCCAGGTATGGATATATTTGAATATTTATTTGCCTGCAAAATGCAATTACTGGAGCCAGGCACTTTGTAAATACCCTGGGCACAGTAGATAAGCCAAAGGGCAGTGCAGAGAATTGATAATGCAAGTAGCCTGCTTTGAAGTGGAGGCATCTTCTGTAAGATTCCCTAATTGGGATATGCAGGTATGCCTCTTTTAAATCTAGAGTTGCCAACCAGGCATCTTGCCTAACATAGGAAGTAACTGGTGAAGAGTCAGCATCTTGAATTTTGGAATGTCCAGAAAGGTGTTTAGAGTAGACAGATCCAGAATTGGATGCCATGATTTGTCTTTTCTGGGTACCAGGAAAAGTCTGGAATAGAAACCTTGTCCCTTTTCCTCTTCTGGTACTGGTTGAATAGCCCCCATGTTTAAGAGGGGAAAGTACTTGTTTCTGAGCCTCTGCCCACTGATTTTGGGGCAGGTCTGGCCACCCGTTTGGAGTTGGCAGCATTTGGAAATGAAATCTGTACCCCTGGGACACTATATTTAAAACCCATTTGTCCTGGGTTGTAAGTTGTCAGTTTTTTGCATGAAGAGCCAGTTTTCTCCCCAAAGGGGCGGCTAAGAGGTAAGTGCTTGGTAATTTTAAAGAAAAGTCATTGAGACTGTTTACCATAGGGTGGTGTTTTGTTGTTTCCAGATTTGGAAGCGGAGGCACCCCATTGCTTAGTTCCTTGGGACTGAAACCTGGTGCTTTTGGAATGTCTGGGTTTGGCTTGAGTGGCTCAGGAAGGAAATGAAAAGGACCAGTTCTTAGTAGGCCAGTGCCTATTAAATCTTGGAGGTTGCACTTGTAAGAAATCTTTCACAGTTTGCATAGATTTAGCTTTATCTTTATCTTCCATCTTTTTTAGAACTTCTTCAGCCTTATTGCCAAACAGACGGTCCTGCTGCAAAGGAGCATCCAACAATTTTGCTTTAACATAATCAGGCAGAGATTGCTCCTTAAGCCAAACATGCCTTCTAAACACAGACCCAGTAACAGCAGACCTGTAAGAGGCCTCCAAAGAATCAAAACCACATTGCAAAGTATGTTTTCAACTTGTTCAGCTGAATGCAATATATCCTGTAAATCCTTATTTTCCACACAGTCAGAAATCAACATCATTTTCTGTTTAAGCATTCCCATGATATGCTGTTGATATTTTAGCATATGGAATTGACAGTTTAAAGCCCTGACTGCCAAGGTTGCAGAAATATAAATCTTTTTACCCCATCTATCCAGTGCCCTGGAGTCTCTATCAGAAGGGGTTGGATTTTTAGCAGTAGAAGCCTTAATTCCCTTGGGCCCCTGAGAAATGGTTTCAAAGTCCGCAACAGGATTTTTGAAAAGGAATTTGTGGGAGTCAGGAACCCTGTAGTATCTGTCTGACTTACAAGGGGCCAGACGCAGGGAATCAGGGGCCATACTGGATTCTGAAATCACATCATCAACAATGTCTAGTACAGGAGCTATAGCCAAACGCCTATGCTGAGGAAGAAGAAGGAAATCCCTAAGCCTCTTTTTGGATTCAGAAAAATCCTGACTTTCCCAGTGGAAATGCTCCCTTAAGGTGTGTAAAGTTTCCCCAAAAGAAAAATCCTCAGGGAGAGAAGCAGAAGGAATGGAATCCTCTGCATCAGAGTCCTCATAAGTAGGTATGGACAAATCCTGTTCATTAGAAGAGTCAGAAGAAACAGAGTCCTGTTCAGAAGATTCATAGTCAAGTTCAGCCCTAGGCCTCTTAGAAGGGGGGGGGGGGTTGACTACCCCTGATTAGAGTAATTAAATCTTCAGCCATTTTGATCATTTGTTTTTTAGGCATAGGGGCCTGAACATGTGGCCTGGGCGTAGTTTTTTTAGACATAGATTGAGATTTTGACCTTAAAATTGAAGGTGGAGTCGGTTTAATATACAAATCTGTAGGCCTGAATAAACCCTCAGAAGCCGGTGCCTGCACAACGGCTCCGGACCCATCCAAGGTAGACACATCCGTGGGTTCCATAGGTAAAGCATCTCGCGGCATACCGGACTCCGAATGGGTCTCAGTAGAGGCCTGCGAATCAGAAGTAGCGGGTATCAGGGACTGTGAAAGCTCCTCACTGAGTACTGGTGAACTGGCGACTGGCTTAGGAGAAACGTCGTTGGCATTTTTGCACCTCAACGGCCTGTCTCTTTCTTTGCGTTTTTTTGGTATTCCGGTAGTCGGATGGCTAACCAATGTTATTTCTGGATAATTAAATCGAGAACCAAAATATTTAGAAGCAAAATTGTACCGATGACAGATAGTGCACTGATTAAATAAAGCACAAAACCGACAGCAAGGTACGTCGTGGTCAGGGCCTAGGCAAGGAATACAGTATAAATGGAAATCCTTATGGGGTACTTGCTTCCCACAAGTAATACAATTATTAACTTTTACTGACATCGGTAAGGAGCAAGAAAAAGTTTCACCAACAGGGTACATAGCTTTTTAGTTGAAGACTTCGGTTCTGAAACTCGAAAACGAAAATTTCAGGAGTTGGCCGACCGGCACTTGTGAACTGCTTCTGCTTCGGGCACCGCATGGCTAGAAAGACTGATGTAATGGTGTCAGCTGCATGTTTTATTCCCCTGATGACCTGATGTCATGGAAAAAGGGACAGCAACTGACGCAGGACCCAAGACCTTGTTAATCAGGTCAACTGAGAGCAACCTGCCAGCAGATTACCCAAATGTAATAACTGCAACAGTGAAACACGAAGAACATCCTATACCCAGTGCAGCTTGAACCATGGACCAACCAAAATACTGTCTGGACATTTTGGTACAGCAATTTTTTTAATTTCTATGAAAATCAGAGCATTACAATAACATTTTAAAATAAGCTTTAGTGTCTCCACCCTTAAGAAGTCTTGTTTCTTCTTTGGATCCATCCCGACTGGTTAACTTCTGACCATCTCCAAGTTTCCCTTTTTTAGATAGATTGCTGTCAAAGTGGTGTTATGGACAGCTATGTTCACATCCTGCCTAATCTTGCTGCTTTGAAAGACACTCTGAAAGACGTACTGCCATGGATTGATTCAGGTCGTCTTTAACTCATAATCTCTTATCAGCACACACTTGAGAAAGCAGTCAGAGCAGTAACAATGAACATTTTTGTAATGGTTAAGCGCTTCACAAAAACACAGACTTCTTTATCACCAAATGTTAGCTGACTTGTTAGTAACCTGTTATATATCATAAATAAAATCATTAAATTAGGATGAAAACAAGGAGGAATCTGTATTTAAAACTATATTCCAAAATAAAAATCTGTCAGCCTTCATTTTCAAACAGCACACAAGAAACACATTCTCACTGATACTTGGAGGGCGACAGGCAAACAGTTTCAGCTGCCATAAAAGTTTCTTAACTTCTATTACCTCCTCCCGCAGATCCCCTCTTGGATTCAGAGTTATTCTTTCCAAAATAATAAAATTAAACTTTTTGAAACCTATGCAGTCAACAATGCATTTTTAACACATTTTCTTTTTATTTCATATATGTGTTCAAACACATGTTCCTGTTATGTCCTCTCTATTTTACCTATACAAAAGGCCAAACAAGAGTGGCATAATATAGCAATAACCCACACCTGGGTGTGGGTAATGCTGGATTTACTCATGGTTGGTGTGGTTTGGTCAAGAGGGCGAAGCCCGAGTGGCCAAACAAAGCCAACCGTGCGTAAATCCAGCATTACCCACACCCAGAAGTGGATTATTGCTATTATACAATGACATTATTTAAGAAAAAAAAATAATTACTTTTCTTAAATAATGGCATTGTATAATGCCTCCTTGCAGCCCTTCCGCAGCTGTCTGGTATTCTGCGGCAGTTCTGATGTACTGTGCATGTGTATGCCTACGCAGTACATCAGAGCTGTGGGCAAAAGCAACGGAGAAAGCAAGACCTCCGTTGCCTTTTACAAACTGTTTCACTATGTTAAATGGGTTTAACATAGCGAGACAGCTTTAAAAAAGCAATGGAGAATCTCCTTTGCTTATTTTAAAGCTGTCTCACTATGTTAAACCCATTTAACATAGCGAGACAGTTTTGAAAAAAAGCAATGGAGAAAGCAAGATCTCCGTTGCTTTTTACAGACTGTTTTGCTATGTTAAATGGGTTTAACATAGCAAGACAGCTTTAAAAAAAACAACGGAGAATCTCTGTTGCTTTTTTAAAGCTGTCTCACTATGTTAAACCCATTTAAAGATCTCAGTTGCTTTTTACAAACTGTCTTGCTATATTAAAGGAGTTTGACATAGTGAGACAGCTTTAAAAAAGCAACGGATATTCTCTGTTGCTTTTTTTAAAGCTGTCTCGCTATGTTAAACAGTTAAACAGTATGAAGCAACGGAGATCTTGCATTCTCCGTTGCTTAAAAAAAGTTATAGTAATGAAAAAAGTCTGGGCGACCGGACCTTTTTTCCATTACTATAACTGATTTACAACATGCAGGCTGACCAATCAGCGTGCACGTTTTTGAATATTAATGGGAGGTCATTGTATAATACTGCATATACCACTCTTTTGATCTATAAGTGTTGTATCTTCAATTCAATCACTGAGAAACTGAGGTGGATGCCAGTGCATAGGGTGCTCTTTGATCTCCCTCTAAATGTTTTGCCACAGCAAACGAGTTTATGCCTTGTGTAAGTAACTTGGGGGTGATGAGCAACATTTTGCAGTTGAAATGTCATGTTTTCATCTGAAGAATTTTTCTTGCACTAACCACATAATTCTATCCTTGGATCTTGCCATCCACTGATTTGTGCTACTGTATTTTCCTGTTGAGATTACTGCTATGCACTTTACTGTGGGTTCAACAAATGACCTTGTCCATGTTCAATGGCTATAGAATTCTTGCTGCCAGGCTTCTGATTGGTGCTTGCTGCACCAATTGTATCACTCATGAGCAGAGGGATCCAAACTAGCTAGCTGCTTGCTAATGTAACATCAGTGTTTGCAAACCCTTGGTTTTAGCTTATATTCTACACAGTTTTGAGTCACAATGACCCACAGGAGGTCATGTTTCCCTGTATTACCACTAAGTAGCTTAGATCCCTTAGTAAGGGGCAGCTTGTTATCCCTAGGATTCCATGACAGATCTCAGTTTAACATTTTTTTTGCCTAGCTTGCACTGCTTTTTGGAATGGACTATTTTTCCCAAGTCAGACATAATATGCTACCAATACACACTATTTATTAAAATGCAACAGTTCACATGGTGGTAGTATGACTCCTATCAAACACAAAGCAAAACCAATTAGATTGGTACAAACTTATTCACAAAGTAAAATAATCATGGCTCAGCAGGACGTGTATCACTTTTAACTTAGTTTGAAGATGAAGGTCTCTAAGTTATTATCCATCCCTAAGGTTTCAAAACTTCTGCAAAAGTGTACAGTGTTGCAGCCTTCCTTCCAACCATCTTAATGCTACAAAACCATCACATTCTAATGAGGTCCTAGCCCTCTTCCTCTAATTATGTCTTCTCCACTTGCCACTTCATAGCAAAACTGTGGCAAATACAGCCCCTCTTACAGCCATACCGTCTTGACGACTGTATGCCACACCCTGAACCACTGAACTGCACACATATCAAACGTCTGCAGACAGAACTGTGTAGTTCAAGTATATTTTTTGTTGCCTAGTACAGATATGAATGCAGCTGTACTGTGTTTCTCTCTCTCTTTTGTTCAACTATGACATTATTGAAATACTGCCTCAGACTTACATCTGTTTCATTTTCAGCATGCCTGTACCATTGATATTACTTCTTATCATACATTATTTGCCTTACAATTAAGGATACAAACATATTGGCTATTATTTAATTTTCAGATGTCTAAAAAAGGTATATAAATGCATATTTCTTTTGTGCTACCCAATGGAGTGAATGCAAATCTGCATGTTAAAAGCTTACACTCAGTGAATAATGAAAATTAGAGTTTCTGAGTCACTGTAAGCACAGCTCAAGAAAGAACCTGTCATGCAGGAGACTATCAGAAGGCATAAGGTGTGCCTTAATCCCCTATAAATGAACCAAATTCAGGAATGCTCTATTCCCTTATCCTGTCTTTTTTTTTTCTTTTAGAAAGGGATTATATTTTTCTCTGTGTCTAGAAAGCACTGTAAGTGGTTTCAAATTCTTATCAAATTTAGGGAATCCTTATGTTCTTGGATAGTGTCCTAGCTTTAAAGGTATCTGAAGAAATGCATCTTGAATTTTGGTGGGAAAATACCTATTTGTATCCCTTTACACTGCAACATTAAACATCAATAAGAACAGGATATATATATATATATATATATATATATATATATATATATATATATATATATATATATATATATATATATATATAGTTTTGTATGTATTAACCTGAATGGAGCTTGTAGCTATATTTTTTAAATAGTTCTAGTGGCTACTCTGATGTTTCAACTTTCATAGAAATGCTCATACCTCTTAGTCTTTCAGAAATTCTTATAAAATATATAGAAAAAATAAGAACGTTATTCAAGTTTTAAAAATGGGGTGGCCACAGTGGTGCAGCAGTTAGCGTTGCTGCCTCACAACAAGAGGTTCACTGGTTCGATCCTCAGCTGGGGTGCCTTCTGTGCGGAGTCGCGTGGGTTTCCTCCCACATCCCACAGACATGCTGTAGGTGGATTGGACACTCTAAATTGGCCCTAGGCATGAGTGTGTGCATGTGTGTGCCTTCTGTGGAAGGTTGGGCGCTGGGCTGGCAACTCGGCACTGTAAAAACTACACTGCCAACCATGAGCGGAAAGTGATCCGCTGTGGCGACCCCTAACCAGGAAAAGAAGAAGAAGATTCAAGTTTTAAAAATGTGCACTGCCAGAACTCAAACCTGAGGATAAGGGAATGACATAATCTCAAGTATGTAAATATCAATTTATATTTATTTATTTATTTGTCATTTGTTAACTGGGTTAGTCCAACTGAGCCAATAGCCCATTTTCAGAGAAGACCAGAGGAGAAAAGCTCCAACTATACTAAAAAGCAAGAAAAAAAACTGTACAAATTAAATATATAACAGTTACAAAAAACAATTCAGATATAACAGTTAGAAAAAAAATTCAAAGTTGTATGAATTAGGTTTAACAGTCGCATAAAAAGTTTATACAAGACTAACAGACTGGTTCTAAAGAACATATAGAAGATAAACATACAGGTTATATAGAGCAGAAGACAGACTGAAGTTGAATTACCTATACATGTCTGTAGCATAAACATCAGTATCCAAGTTACATAAAATGTGTACACAATAGGCTGCTGATAGTTTGTCATTGGCCTACAGGAGATTATACTATCTATATCTCTAAGAGCTATATACGTAAACTATATACACAAAAAAGCTGTTGAAAGCTTCTCAATGGCCCACTAGAGGTCTTATTTTAGTCTACAAGGCAAGGAGAGATAAAGATATAAACAGAGACGGGGGGGGGGGGGGTTAGGATGGCTCCTGGCATGGACAGGAGCTAGAGTTTGCAAGGAAGTTTTTCAGTTCTTTTTTTGAAGCTGTTTGTGTGTCTGACAGTACGAGTATGAGGGAAGTTTGTTCTAGGCTTGGGCAACACTGCTTTTGTATCGTAGTTTACCTATGTTTGTGTTAGGTTTGCAGATGTCAACAAAGAGTTGACTGGAGCTATGGAGAGTGCAAATAGGATTATAGAGGGATACTAGCAAGGAGAGAGAAGGGCAGGCTGAAGGTTTATTAATTAAGGAGTGAGTGAATTGTAGGTGGGATAACAGTAGTAATTGGGGGAATTCAAGCCATTGGAGTTGTCTAAGAGTAAGGCAGTGGTGAGATTTGTTAGGTTGGTTGCTGGTGAATTTAGCTATTTTGTTATATGTTTGTTCAACCTATTTAAATAAGGTGGATTGTAGATGTATAGGAATAGGAGAGGCGTAGAGAAGACAGGGAAGGAGAAATACCTGTGCCACAGTGGGTTTGGAGTCAGAAGACAAGAATTTTCTGTTTTCTGGTAGAGTAGTCCCAGTTTTTGATCTGTCTTTTTAATGCATTGTTGAATATGGAGGTCAAAATTTTAATTAGTCATCAATTGTGGTACCTAGAAGCTTAGTGTGTGATTCAGCTTTGATAATAATGTTATCAAGAGTTGAGATGGTGAAAGTTGTTTTATGATGGGAGAGAGAGTTAGGAATGAAGTGAATGAGTTCTTATTTTTTAGGGTTCAAGATAAGTTGGTTATTGGTTAGCCGTTTTTTGATGATGAGAAATGAGTTTTGAGTAACAGACTGTATATGAGTGATGTTATTAGAGAAGGAGATAAGAGTACAGTCATCAGCAAATTGTATAAGGGAAGAGGTGCCACAGGATGAGTGGAGGTTGTTAGTAAAGTTGTTGAAGAGAAGGGACCCTAAAATAGAGCCTTGTGGGACACCTGTCTGGATAGGTAAGAAAGGAGAGCAGCAGGATTTCCGTCTGACTCTAACCTATTGGACAAGTAACTATGGAACCAGAGAACAGTGGCGGTAGAGAGGGTGAGATCAGATAGTTTGGTTAGTAGTTTAGAGTGAGATACAGTATAGTAAGCTTTCAAGACATCCATGAATAGATAAGAATCCAGTTGTTTTTTTGTCTCCAGCCTCTGCTACAGAATAAGTGAAACAAAGAAGGGTTGTGACAGTACTGTGATTTGGCCTAAAGCCATGTTGAGTGGGGGGTAAGAAGGTTATCCTGAATAAGGTATTTGAGAATCTGTTTGTGTATGCATTTTTCGACGATTTGTGAGTGTAGTGAAAAAACAGCTATGGGTCTAAAATTAGACGGATCAGTGGGGTTGCCCCCTTTGCGAAGACGTATAGTGCAGAAAGATTTCCAGATATCAGGAGTAAGAAGTTATGTCTTACCATAACGTTCCAGCTGTGTTGTCGATCTTCACTTATTCTTGACTGTGGGTTTGATTCTGAACATTGGAACCAACTCAGCTGTTATTCCAGCTTGCACCTTCCAAAAAAACTCTCAAGCTTTGCTTTACCCATAATGCTCCTCTCAGAATTGCGTCAGATCGAGTTTGTGCAAGATAGTGACAGACAGTAAGTAACACATCAGAGACCATATCTGTGTTCATGCAAAGGAATCCAATCTATTGGGGTAGATCCATTCCACCAAGAAGGCCAAAAGGCACGGGGCAGGAGGGTGGGAATGTCAAGGATAAGTGATGATCGACAACACAGATGGAATGTTATGGTAAGACATAACTGCTTAATCTGATCTTGTCAATCTTCACTTAATCCTTCACTGTGGGACAAAGTCCCCAGCTACCTAAATCTTGGGAGGTCTCATGAAAGCATAATCTTGAGCACCACTGAACCAAATTATGCTCTATCCCTAGAGACCAGAGACCAGATCCAGCTTTTAATGTGTAATAAAGGTATGTGGGGGTACCCAAGTAGCTGCTGCACAGATATCGTCTGTAGAAGCTCTGGAATGAAAAACTATACCCCTTGTTGAGTGTGCCTTTATATGGCCTGGTAGTTGCACTTTTCTTTTTGTATAAACGAAGGTTACACAATTTTTAAGCCATTTAGCCAGAGTAACCTTAGAAACTGGTTTGCCCGGGCTAGTAGAAGAAAAGGAAACAAACAGTTGGTCAGATTGTCTGAATTATTTTGTTCTGTGAAAGTAAAAATATAATTGTTATGAACATTTAACAAATGAAGACAATATTCTTCGTTTTCAAAACTGGGAAAAATACAGGAAGTTGTATGGTCTGGTTGATATTAGCCTCAGACACAATCTTTGGTAGAAATGATGGATTAGTTCACAAGGATACCCTGTCTTTATGGAACCGATTTGTGGATTAAACACGTTTTTATTTTACTAAACTTTTATTGTTGTGAACTTAGTTAACGCTCTTCCAGCCATTCATTGGATTTGTTTGCCTGCCAAGACCTGAGGGGTTTCTTCAGTGTGGTTTTTGGTTACGGAGTTTTTGTTACACGCTGATATTTGGTTTCTAAGGTTTAAATTGTAAACTGCCAGCAGATTGGCTATATTGGTAAACTCCAGATCCTATTTGGTCTGGTAGGACTGCTTGGATGGCTCTTTTGTTGAGCAGTTTTTGAATTTCTAAGACTGCAGCATCCCTGAGACTGGGTGGCACATCTGGGATTCTTTTTGACTGTCTATGTTTTTTTTTTTTTTTTGGGAAAATGGGATATTGTCACCTCTGGTTATGATCCTCCGCACCCAATTGTCTGTTGTTAAATTTAGCCAGGCAGACAGCTGCAGGGATAGTCGTCCCCACAACTGCCTCCAGAGGATGGCAATCAGGCCTCCATTCAGGAGCGCTGATAGGAGTTACCAGGGAATGAATCCCAGGAACCCTGACTTTGAGGGCCACCTCTGCCTTGAGCATGGCATCTTCCATTGTAACTTCCCCTCTGCCCTGGGGGGAGTCATTGCCATGTGAGTTGTGGAAAGGTCCTTGGCACTTTTTGAACCATAGCTTCCCACTTCTATGGTTCCTGGAGTAAGACTGTTGAGGAGTTAAAAAGCATACACCCATGACAGAAAGGACCATTCTAGCCTTCTTACATTTGGCAAGAGTCTCTTTAACTTTGTGGCCAAAAAGGAATGTTTTGTCAAAAGGAGCAGCGATGAAAGAAGACTTGAATGGCTCCACAAACTCACATAAGCACATCCAGGCATGTGTCCTCATGGCTATGCCAGAACCCGCTGCCCTAGTCATCCCTTCGGCTGCATGCGCAATGAGCCTCGTGGACGAACTGCATATTGAACCAAGGGTTGCCAGCTGGGAAGCTACTTTGTCGTGAACCCCCTCAGCTACTACTCCTGTCAGAGTATCTGATTGCTCCTTTATCAGATCTTGTTGAAGTCTTGTGAAATGTGCCATGAAGTTCAAGGACCTGATCATGAAGGTCGATGAAGCATATACGTGCTTCCCTAATCTATATCCTCCTAGACTCTTTATTAGGAGGATGGATAGTAGGACTTTCGTCAGTAAGTTCCTTTTTAGTGGCATCTACTAGTATCCCTTCAGCCCAATGTTGCTAATCCTGAGGAGCTGACAAAATGTGGTCTGGTCTCTTGGGGATTGGCTGGATGGAATCAGGTATCTTCCAGGCTCACTAAGCAATCAATTTAATTAGAGATCCAAGAGGTAGATGGTCAGGCATGGAAAGCCTCCAGTTATACAGATTCCTCTGAGGAAGGCTGATGGGAAGTCCAGACAACCCTCTGCTTCAGGATCTCCACTATGTCTCCAAAAGAGACATCTTCTGGGGGTGACTTTGAGGAACTTTCCCCTTCGTCGAAATCAGTATCTTCTGTGTAACAGTCTTCAGGGGAGTCCAAGTGCTTCCTCTTGCACTTTCTTTTCAGGGGTACCTCCTTGGTGGGATAGGCTGGAGAGATGTCTGAACAGGAAATGACCACTGTGGTTGAATCCTGAGGATTCCGTGCCCGCTGTCCCAAGGTGGAGGCTGGAAGTAGCTCTGGGTGAGGGAAAGGACAGGGATGTTAGCCCAATGAAAGTGGTATCGACTGTGAGCCCACAGTGGAAACCCCCCCCCCATAAAGTAACAGGAACCCAGAACTGAGATAGACTCCCTTGGAACCATGGTCCCACCCTGAAATGAGAAAGCCACCTCCAAAGCCGGAGTAGAGAGAGCGCATGTGTGCCAAAGCCCTGAAGAGCATGGACAGTTTTCAACAACACTGGAGTAGAGCCATGCTCCCCAGAACTGACAGCAAAGTTTCAACCCTGGGAGTCCTCTGGTTCCAACAGAACTGAAGAGCACAGGGCAGTTTTTGGTGCCAAAGATGCAGATCTGATCGACACCGACACAGACGAAAATGGGACTGTTGGCACCAGGAACTCTGAAGGCACAGTTGGAGTCAGGGGAGGAAAAGCATCAGATGGAAAGATGGGTATGGTTCCAGAGTCAGGGAGACTAGGAACCGATGACAAAGCTACACCCCTCACCGCCAGGAGCTGATCCAACAGCCTCAACACATCAGACTCTGTGAGGCTCTTGCTGGAACGGATTGAAGAGACCAAAGGGGAATGTTTTTTTTTCATGAATGGGATTGGAGGTCAGTCTCAAAAGGGGTCCACTGATGGGGAGTATGTTGTCGTAGGCCTGTTTCCAATAGAGACCTCCTTTGGTTCCAAAACAGATGGAACCGGGGAGTGAAGTGGTACTGAAGACTTGTTCGTGATAGTTGTAGGTGTCAGAATAGTCAGCGCAGAGACCGATACCAAGGTTTGAAAAGATTTCCCTGTCGGTTCTGCAGAAACTGTGGGAACCAGGGAGGTTTTGGCTGTTTTAATTGGTGGGGCCAACGAGACTGCTGGAACCAAATGGCTCCTCTTCTTAGATTCTTCATGTTTGGAAGAAGGGGAGCTAACATCAGTTTTGCACTTAGTGGAACCAGATATGGCCTTGTCGAAATCTGATTTAATTAGACCCTTCAAAATCAACTTGTTCTTTCGTTCTACAATGGTCCGGTGGCTGAAGCTGTGACATACAGCGCAGTCTTCTTAAGGATGCACCAGGCCCAAACAGTAGTCACATAGAGAGTGTCCATCAGAGTTCAGCAATTTTCTGTCACACTTCTGGCATCTTTTGAAGCCAGAAGTACCCTAGTCTTTTTTGCCATATCAGCAAGTACACACACACACACACACACACACACACACACACACACACACACACACTTACAGACAGAAAGAGGTAAAGGAAAATTAAGGTTTTTTTTTTTTGTTTTGGGATAAGTAGGAAGAAAAAAGGGAGCACACCAACCATGGTACTGAAGGGTTACCATTATGGTAAAGGGAAGGTTAAACTGTAAGAAAAAGTACCAACAATGGTACTGAAGATTTACCGGAAGGTTAAATAGAGAGAAAGAGTGAGGTACCACCAGCAATGGTATTGACAGAAAATACACTGAACGAGTTAAGAAATGAACCTAGAGAGGAGCTGGGTAAACAAAAGAAGTATAGATAGTGATTATGAAGATTTTGAAGGAAAAACACTTACAATTTAGCAAAAATAAGCTTGCTCGAGAGCTGAAAAGAAAAACACATCTGGCACTAAAAGCGGCAAATGAGATCTGAGGTAATCCTGAGAGGAGCATTATGGGTAAAGCTAAGCTCTATAGAGTTTTTTTGGAAGGCACAAGTTGATATAATGGCCTAGTCAGTACCAAGGTTCGGAACTGAACCCACAGTTAAGGATTAAGTGAAGACTGACAACATCGGATCAGTAGATTCTTGAATGATCTGTTTACAAGTATTGAGCTAAGGTAGGCCGAGCTAAGGTAGGCTATACAGTCTGCTGTGAGTATAAGAAAGAGTGAAGCAGATTAGCAGTAGAGGGGGAACATGGTCTGAGCTTAAGTAGAAGAAATTTTATATAAGCAGTAGGGACTGATTCAAGAGAAAAAGGGGTAGTATTAGTAGTAGTGGAACAGGTGAGGCAGGATTTTTATTTTGGTAAATATGGATTAGTATTTGGATATATTCAGTGAAGTAAGTGTTTAGAAGTGTGGCAGCTTCTTTCAGAGAGTTATTTGGATAGGAGTTGGGAGTTGTAGGACTTCCAAGGTGGAAGATTTTAATGATGTTGTGCCAGAGTATTTTTGGGGTTAGAGTGATGGGTGGATTGAGTGTCATACAATAATTTTTTCTTATCTTTATTTATTTGCTTTTTGGTGAGGTTTCTTACTTCTTTGAATTTTAGGAGTAGCAAAGAGGATTTCATTTTTAGCCATTGTTTCCAGATACTCTTTTTTGCATAAGGGATTTCGTGTCTTTTGTAAGCCAGGGGGTGTGGTTAGCTTTTACTCTAATTTTTCTAAGGGGTGCTAAGGAGTTCAGGATTCTAAGGAAAATGTGGTTAAATTCTAATACTGCATCAATGAGGGGAAGGTGTTGGAGGTAAGACCACTTTATTCATGAGAGTCTAATGTTAAATGTTCTGGCATTAAAACTGGAGAGTTTGTGGCAGTCTCTGAATAAATGGGTTCTGGGAAGTTGGATAGAGTGTATTTGCACATGGATGGGGAGGTGGTCACTTATGGAGTCCGGAAGGATGGCAAAGTTATGCCAGAGATCAGGATCGGAGGTAAGGATCCAGTCAAGGATGGAGCCAGTAATGGTGTTTTTATTTATGCACGTGAGTGTTGTGATTAATTGACTAACACCATGGTCTGGGGAATCGGTAGATTGTTTTTTTTTCCAATCTATGTTTACTCACCAGGATGACAGTTTCATATTTTATATTGTTTGAGATCCAAGGTTATATATGTTCCAAACTTGGGATGTTATTACCAGGTGGAATATAAATGGTTACTACAGCAATTTCTTATGGGGGTTTATGTGACAGTTGAGAATTAGTATCTTAGCTGGGTGTATACCTGTCAACCTCTTAGTGTAAGAAATCTGGAAAAAGCCCCACAAAATGGGGGGACAAAAGCCCAAAAAAAGAGACAGATTTTAAATATTGCTCTTTTAAATTTAGAAAGTTGCTAGAGTAACAGGATATGAAGTCTGAAATTCAAATGTATGTCATCATTCAGTGACTTCCATCAACAGATCATCCGAATGATTTGCCAGAAAACCACAAATTTTAGGAGGAACAGACCAAAAAAATGAGCCCAAAATCTAGACATTCTGTGGAAATCTTTACATTTGAGAAGTATGGCTGGGTGGAAGTTTGGGGGAGATGTTGGTAGGAGGGAGAGGCTGAGTTGCTCAGAACAGAGAATTGCAACTCCACCTCCTTTTTTGAGATCCGAACTTGCTGGTAGATGTTGTGACTGGGGGGGGGGGGGGGTTAAGATTTCTTTGTTGGAGATGTGAGGTTTTAGCCATGTTTCAGATAAGTCTAAAATATGAGGGGAGCATTGAGAGATATCTACGGATGGAGTTCGGTAATTTTTATTGAGCAGGCTTTGTATGTTCATTGAGTAGAAGAATAAGCATTTAGTACTAGAGTGGGAAGGGTTTCAAGGTAGGTGAGAGGTGGGTGGAGGGATTGGCTGGGGAGGAGAGGGTGTGGGGAGAAAGGAGAGCTTGAGGGACCAGGATTGGGTTGATGTCCCCACCTAGCAGAATAGTTTGAAATGTGAGATTAGTTTGTGATTGGTAGTAGTGGAGATTCTAAACCTTCTGCTTAAGGTCTGAGGAGATATGTGCCTGAGGTGAAATTCTGATTTTAGGGAGCTGTGTGGAAGAGACACTATACAGAGGTGAGATTAAGAAAGACAGGGAAGAGTCTTTATTAGTCATAGGATGGATAAGAGTAGGAGATGGTTTTATGCAGAAGGGTTTAGTGTGGTACGAGGTTAAGAATAAGAGATAGAAGAGTAGGGGGATTGAAAGGTAGAGTTGCAGTATGATGTGGAGAGTTGTGAAAGAGGACGAGGAGGTGGTGGGAAGAGAATTGTATACAGTAAGTGAACGTATGGATACATTATACCCTGTACTTGTCAAAACTTTGTTTCTGTATAATTTTCTATTAATTTTTTTTAGTTCTGATGCCACAGCAACAGACTAATGCACTCTGATGCCACAGCAACAGACTAATGTACTCAAGTCTCTCAACAGGTACTGTTATGACTCTGTCATAGTCCATGTTGGAGTGAATAACTTGAAATGTACCTCCCTGGACTATATGAAGAAAGACATGATCGAGCTCGCTGAATATGTGTCCCAGGGAGGTATGTTCCTAGCCTTAAACAGCATTCTACCATCACCCATAATGATGCCTCAATACAAACAGAAAATGATTGACTTTAACAATTGGCTTAGTTTCTGGTGTCATTCCAAGGGGATCCAGTACCTGGCAGCCTGGGATGACATGACTGACAAACCACAATGCTTTGTCAGGCTCCTGGCAAAGGCTCTTGCCTCCCCAATATTGCCTTTTTTGGGCAATGTCATGAGGTCAAAACTACCAACATGAAAATGTCATCAAAATGTAAATTAAAGATCATACTGCTAAACTCTAGGAGTCTATACATGAAACTGCACTCATTGCAAGCATTCTTAACCCTGGAAGATGCTGACATTTGTGCAGTCACAGAAACCTGGTTCAAAACTGCAGAGATCACCCAAGCCATACCAGGTTATTCATCCTATCATACATTCAAACCCCAAATCATGGGTAGCAAAGCAAAAGGAGCTGGTGTTGCAATATACATAAAAGACATACACACCTCCAGGTTGGTCAAACAGCATGGCACACAGTAAACACACCGGGTGCAGTTAACAAGTGACAAGATCCCTATTCAAACCATAGCTAGCTATAGGTCTCCAACTTTGATTCAAGATACCCACTCTACCTATCTGGACCTCCTTGAATCTATCAGCCCTTTACCCTGATCCTGGGTGACTTTAACTACCCAACCATAGATTCGAAGAAATACTAATGCCAAAACACAAATACCCAGAGATGCCTTGATTTTGTCAATGCAAATGCCTTGGAGAAATTGATCGGCACCCCCACAAGAAGTGAAAATATCTTGGACTTGGAATTAACCAACACGAGTAACTACTGCAGCATTCCTACAGTGTCATCATCCTTGGTAAGATCCGACCACAAAGCGGTCACTTTCTAAGTCACCATCTCCCCCGACCCCCCCCCCCCCCCACTAGGGTCAAACAAAAAAAACTTCTCCAGAGCTGATTACAACCTCATGAGGGAAGGTATAAACAACTTCATAGCCCCCTCCATTGGAACTTTATGTCCAAACCTACACCAAAGTACTATATGAGCATTTATATAGCTGCATAGAATCAGGAATACACAACAGGATGAAATCCTCCTCCTCAAGGAAGACTAAACCTATCTGGTGGACATCTGCAATAAATAAACTCTATAATAAAAGGAAAAAGGTTCTGTCCGGGACCAAGAAGGAACAGGTGCCTAAATGGAAGCAATCTCTCCTTAGCCTGAACAAGCAACTAAGAGCTCTAGTGAAATCCTCCAAAGCAAACTGGTCACATCTGCTAAAGACATTCATAGGGTCTTCTTCACATATGTTCACAGTCTCAAAGGAAGCACCCAGATCTGCTCAGAAGTAGTGATCAAGGACACCACATACACAAATGTCATAGATATAGCCAATCTGCTGGCAGATAGGTTCAGTGAAAACTTCACCCCTCTGCCCCCCCCCAATCAGTAAATCAGGACATCCCCAGTATCTGCCCACCTCCCCTTATCTCTAGGGAGCAAGTCATCTCTGCTCTCTCAAAGGCAAAAAATACAGCCTCCATAGGACCCGATAATATCCCAGGCTGCATCATACATGAACTCAGGCAGAAACATGAAGTACCATTAGGCACCCTATTCCACCAAAGTGTGAGTACCAGCTTCATCCCAGCCAAGTGGAGGACAGCTACTGTCATTCCTTTGCACAAAGGTGGAGCATCCACCAATCCAGGAAATTATAGACACATCACCCTAACTAGCCTGATCTGCAAGGCCATGGAGCGGATTATCACGGACCTCATTAACAAGGACATTGGCAACATCCAAACACACAATCCAACATAGTTTGGTTAAGTCAAGGGGAGGTTATGCCTGTTAAATCTGGTCAACTTCTTTGAGACAGTCACCAAAGCCATGGACGAAGGGAAGACGGTGCACACCGCCTACCTTGACCTGGCCAAAGCTTTTAATACTATTCACCACTCAGGTATAATAGATAAACTCTGTCAACTAGGCAATAATCCATATGTTACTAGATGGGTAGCAAACTGGCTCACTGATAGAAATGACCTAGTCAAAACAGGGGAAGCCACCTGAAACAGTAGACCCGTAATAAACAGTGTACCCAAGGGATCGGTCTTGGGGCCTCTGTTGTTTGGGATATACTTTTCTGAGATGCAGGCCAAAACCAATGGGCTATGGCTGACCATGTTTGCAGATGACTGCAAGCTGGGTGTTGTCATCAATTCCCCTAGAGATGTGGACATCCTCCAAGAGGGCCTCACCCAAACAAATGATTGGTGCCAGAAACATGGCCTTAAACTGAATGCCAAAAAATGCATCATCATCCCCTTTGGGGAGAGTGATATCCCCACAAATTATCACATTAATAATTAAGTCCTAAGCACGCAATCAGTCGTGAGAGACTTGGGCACCCAGGTTGACAGCAAACTGACTTTTGACCACCATATTACCTCCATTCTACAGAAAGCTTTCTACATGGCCCACCTCATTAGTAAAGGTCTCTCATCCAGGGACAAGGTGGTCATAACATCCCTGTATTCTTCCCTTATAAGACCCACTATTGTGTACCATGCCTCTTTCGGCATGTACCTCACAAAGCACATGCAGCAACTGGAGAAACCACAGAGGTTCTTCACCAGGAGAATCCAGGGCCTCAAACATCTTTCCTACAGAGATAGGCTAAAGGCCCTGTCCCTCTATTCAGTCTCCTACAGACTCCTCAGAGGTGACCCACATGCATGATCTCAACCTGGTCTGTGACATCAATAGGACTTGTTGGTGGGACAGATTTGTGTCCCAGAAAGTCCAAATACACTCCCTCTCCATGTCAAGCTACCTCATTAACCATTTTTATGCGCAACCTGGATAACTGGATGGGGAACAGAAAATACACCCTTGGGATTCCACCTGTGTCCCTGCTGGACAGTGACATTGGGTACTGACTTGTTGGAACATGGGCTAAATTCTTGCCTAGGCTCGTAATGGCCTCAGGGCCAATAGCCTAGTAACTTCCTATGATCCAGTTATCCTATGTAGAGCACAAATAAAGACAAGAAACAACCTGTAAATTGTTAAATATGAGATCTTGCTTGGAACGATGGGCTAGACCAACTACTGTGAACCTCAAGGTGATGTATGCTACAGCTGCATAACATTATTATGCACAAGGAAAAATTCAAGGTACACTTTAATAATAGGTGTTTTTTAAAGGGCAATTACATTGACATGCAGTACTATAAAGAGTTACTGAGAAGTAGAACAGAATGAGTGACAAACAATGTGCCACATCTGTGTGCTGTGGAATAGCAGCTCGACTGTCTTTTGTAACTCACGGTACTTTCCAGACCATATACAAGACACATTGCAGAGTTCCTTTTTATGGTATGCACAGTGTTCATGAATACAGTGACAGTTGTGAGCCACAAAAGCAGTTCCAGGGCTCTGCTACAGGAAACTAAGTTAAGGATCTTGATAGCCAGGTTAAGAAGAATCTACAAATCATTTCACACATTAAAAAAGAACTTTCAGACAATGTTTGATTTGCAGTTCAAGGGCTGTTCAAAACAAATTAAAATCCTTAAAGACACTGACACTAACACCACAGTATGAACAGATAAAACCTCCACAAGCAGTTCTTCAGGCTAAGATATGCAACAGTGGTCTTTCAATGAATGGTTTTGATGTCAGAGTAAAACCTGGCATTTATAACACAAAACTGATTAACATAAAAACAGATCAAGGAGAAATAAAACAAAGCATGGGTTTCCTGATGGGAACGACTGATAAAATGTAATGGACTTTAACAGAGGGATTTTTGCAGTTTACTAGTCTCACAAGCAGTATCCACTGGCACTGAAATAGCACACAAATCTGTCTCTCACAAGCTACATCTTAGAAGTCAAGGTCAGTAATTCTTTAAGTTCATGTCTTACAAAGAAAATATGTCTTGAGAATGACTTGGTCTCACTGGCTTCTTTTTTGAGTCAGTAAAATATAAGGCAAAGACACCTGTTTTCAAGCACAAGACCCCTCTAGAAGAAAAAAAATGGTTACCAGTAGTGAAATTTCTAAAGTTCAGGAGCAAAAAAGCTCAAACACTATACACAGCTGAAATCAAAATGGCTGATAAATCAGAAATGAATTTCTGACAGTATAGAGAAGTACTCAGAAACTCGAAAAAACATCCATGTGAAAGGCAACGCCACTTACAGAACAAAAAATTAAAACTAGAGATTAACTATACAGTGGTGCAAAGCTCTGGATTTAGAAAAGATAGGCAGGTGGTAATGCTTGGTGAAAGTATGTACAGAGCTCCAGGTTGCAGCTTCCAGGATGTCCCTGGTAGGGACTCCTCTGAGAAATGCAGCAGAGGTATATGCAGCCCTGGTGGAATGTGTTCTTATCCCCTGTGAAGTAAGTTTTCCATGGTGTTTGTAGCAGAAATGGATGCAATGTGCTATCCATTTGGAAATGGTTTGCTTTGAAATGGCCTTCCCCTCTGCCCCTGCAGCAAAGCTAACTAGCAGCTGGTCAGACTTTCTGAGAGGCTTAGTCCTGTCCAAACAGAATCTCAGCTGTCTGTGTACGTCCAGAGAATGCAGTATCCTTTTCCCTTTATTCTGAGGATTAGGAAAAAAAGTAGGCAAATGAATGGACTGGCTTAGAGCCACACTAAACACCACCTTGGGCATGAAGGATGGATTAGTCCTGAGGGAAACCCTGTCAGCATGGAAGATAATGAAGGGTTCCACTGCCATGACGGCCTGCAATTCAGACACTCTTCTTGCTGAAGTGATGGTTGGAGGTAAATCTGTTTTCCAAGACAGGAATTTCAACTCTGCTGTAGCAGCTGGTTCAAAGGGGGAGAAGAGTGAGTTTTTCCAGTACAAAGTTAAGGTCCCAGGCTGGAGTGGGAGTCTTCTGTGGGGTCTTAAATTTTTGGCCCCTCTAAGGAATTGTTTTAGCAGGGTATGAGAGAAGAGGAGTGAATCAGTATTATAATGTGCTGATATGGCAGAGGCATGGATCTTAATTGATGAGAAAGATAGGCCCTTGTGGAGCATTTCTGTTAAATAATCTAGAATATGTGGTAAGCTGGGCACTGTTGTGCCAATCCCCTGAGCCTGGCTCCAGGAACAGTATCTTTTCCACTTTTCTGAATAGGATTTTCTCGTACTAGGCCTCCTTGCCTCAAGAATGACATCCAGCACCTGCTTACTGAGGGTTGCTGGAGGTGAGGTCAGGGAATTAGCCAGGCTGCAAGGTTCAGGGTTTGAAGCTGAGGGTGCAGGATCTGGCCCACCTGCTGGGGCAGCAAGGAAGGGGTCTGAGGCAGGTACCAAGGTTGTAGCACTGTTAGACTGCGCAAATGGGGGTACCAGTGCTGGCGTGGCCAGTCTGATGCAATCAGTATTGTCCTTGGCTTGTCCTGCTTGATCTTAAGTAGAACCTTTGAGAGGAGAGGCAGAGGGGGAAAGGCATAAACTGAGAGGTCTTCCCAAGTAAAGGACAGGGCATCCACTTTCCAAGCTTGACTGTGGGGAGATCTGATGCAGAATTTGTTCAATTGGTAGTTCTGAGGGGAGGCAAACAGGTCTACCTCTGGAGTCCCCCATTTGTTCCTCAAGAGTTTGAATATTTGGGGTTCCAGTTTCCATTCGTGTGGGTCCATGAGATTTCTGTTTAAGTCGTCTGTCAGTGAATTTAGTTTGCCTGGCAGGAATTGAGCTTGTAGTTTCACTTGTTAGCTCAAGGCTGTGTTCCACAGAGCCATGGCTAGTCTGCAGAGTGGGTAGGAATGGGTTCCCCCTGCTTGCTTATGTACCACATAACTGTGGTGTTGTCTGTCTTTACCAATAGTTGTCCTAGAAGAATAAGGTATTTGAAGGCTTTCAGAGCATTCTGTACAGCTAACATTTCTTTTTGATTGATATGCAGGTGCATCTGTTTTGGGTTCCATTTGCCCTGAATGCACTGCCCTGCCATGTGAGCCCCCATGCATAGTCTGATGCGTATGTTGTTAGGGTTTGGGTGGCAGGGGGTAGAGTGAAAGGGAGTCCCTTGTTGTGGTAGCAGGCCTCTGCCCACCAAAGGAACTCTGCCCTTAGACAAGGGATAATAGGAATCATTGTTTCCAGGTCCTGAGAATGTTGATACCATAGACATTTTAGGTGCCATGGATGTTTCCTCATATGCAGTCTTGTATATGGAATTAACAGAATGCAAGAGGCCATGAACCCCAGGGCTTGCAGGATTTTCCTTGCAGATAGCTGGGGACTTGTGGCCAGTAGTCTGAAGGAGGTTGTCAAATGAACTTGCTTCTCTGGAGTGAGGAATGCCATCTAGAAAGTTGTGTTCAAGCTTGCTCCCAGAAATACAATCTGTTGGCAGGGTAATAGTTGTGATTTCTTCTCGTTGATGGTGTACCCCAGTGAAATTAGAAGTCTCTTTACAAATGTCAGGTGCTGTAATAGCAAGTCCTGACTCTCTGCCTGAATCAGGCAATCATCCAAATATGGATAAATCTGAATATTTCTCTACCTGCAAAATGCAATGGCAGGAGCTTGGCACTTTGTAAATACCCTGGGTGCAGTAGATAAGCCAGAGCAGAGAACTGATAGTGCATGGAGCCTGCCTGAAGCGTATGAATTTTCTGTAGGATTCCCTTAATGGGATGTGCATGTAAGCTTATTTTAAGTCTAGAGTTGCCAGCCAGGCATCCTTGGCTAGCATAGGAAGAAGCTGCTGAAGAGTTAGCATTTTGAATTTTGGAACCACCAGAAAGGTGTTGAGAATAGAAAGGTCCAGGATAGGACGCCAGAAGTTTTGTTTTCTGGGAACCAGGAACAGTCTTGAATAAAAACCTTGTCCCCTTTGTTCTACTGGAAAAGGGTGAATAGCCCTGATATTGAGGAGAGAGAGCACTTGTTTTTGGGCCTCCACCCACTGGTTTGGGGGAAGGTCTGGCCATCCACTTGGGGTTGGGAGTGAGTGGAATTGGAAGCTGTATCCTAGGGAAACTGTTTAAAACCCATTTGTTTTGGGTAACGAGTTCCCAGTTTTTTGTATGCAGGGTGAGCTTTCCTCCTAAGGGAGCAAGTAGCTGAGCAAGGCTTGGTAGGGGTAAGGATAAGTCATTGTGCCATTTTTCCATAGAGGTGAGGCTTATTACTCCCTGCTTTGGAAGTGGGGGCCCCCACTGCTTAGATCTGTGCACAGCCTGAGACTGAAGTCTTGGTGGTCTGCTGCTCCTGGGTTTGGACTGAGAAGGCCTGAAAGGGACTGGAAAGGACCAGTTCTTTGAAGGCCAATGCCTAATGAATCTAGGTGGCTGTACATGCAAGAAATCATTAACAGTTTGCATAGATTTAGCTTTTTCCACCATTCTTTTGAGGACTTCTTCTGCTTTGTAGCCAAAAAGGCGCTCTTGGTTTAAGGGTGCATCCAGTAATTTAGCTTTAACATGATCTGGCAAGTTTTGTTCCTTAAGCCAAGCATGCCTTCTAAGTACAGACCCAGTGACAGCAGCCCTGCAAGATGCTTCTAAAGCATCAAAACCACATTGCAAAGTATGTTTACCTACTTGGTCAGCAGAATTCATTAACTCTTGTAAATCTTTGTGCTCAGCAAGTCAGGAATCAACATAATTTTCTGTTTAATTAAGCCCATAATATACTGCTGATACTTTAACATATGAAACTGGCAATTTAAAGCTCTAATGGCCAAAGTGGCAGAAGTATATACCTTCTTACCCCATCTGTCTAACTCTCTAGAATCCCTATCAGAAGGGGTAGGATTTTTGGCAGTAGTAGCCTTAATGCCTTTTGGTCCTTGGAAAATGATCTCTGGATCCAAAGTAGGATTCCTGAAAAGGAATTTGTGAGAGTCAGGTACTCTGTAGTATCTGTCAGGTTTCCTGGGAGCTGGAGGCAAAGTGTCTAGGGTAAAGCTGGATTCCAAGAAAGCATCATCTACAATCTCCAGAACAGCAGGGATAGCTAGAGGCCTGTGCTGAGGCAGGTTTAAAAATTCCCTAAGTCTCTTTTTGGATTGAGAATAGTCCTGGCTTTCCCAGCAGAAATGCTCCCTAAAGGTATGCAAGGTTTCACCAAAAGAAAAATCTTCTGGAGGGAAAGCTGAGGGAATGGAATCCTCTGCATCAGAATCCTCATAAGTAGATAAGGGTAAATCCTGGTAGTCAGAAGAAACAGAGATATCAGATTCCTGATTAGAAGAATCAGACAGAAAATCAGTTCTAGGTCTCTTAGAGGGGGAAGGCTGGCTTCCCCTAATTAAGGTAATAAGGTCTTCAGCCATTCTAATCATTTGTTTTTGAGGCATATAGGCCTGAGAATACGCTGTGGTCATCAGTTTTCTAGGCTTAGTGTGAGCTTTAAGCCTGAGGAATTTGGTATTTTTAGTTTGAAACAAAGTCGTTGGTTTGATATGAAAATCGGTAGGCCTGAATATACCCTCAGAAGCCGGTGCCTGCACAGCGGTTCCGGACCCATCCAAGGTAGAGACATCCGCAGGTTCCATAGTCAAAGAAGCATCTCGCGGCATACCGAACTCCAAATGCGTCTCAGTAGAGGCCTGCGAATCTGTAGTAGTGGGTATCAGGGGCTATGAAAGTGCTTCACTGAGTACCGGTGGACTGGCGAATAGCTTATCGGAAGTGTCGTCGGCAGTTTTGGACCTATGCAGTCTGTCTCTGTCTTTATCCTTACGTTTTTTTGGGAGATCGGTAGTCGGATGGCTTAACAAAGCCATTTTGGGGTACGGAGATTGAGAACGAAAGTATTTAGCTACAAAAATAGCCCGACGACAAATAGTTCTGGTGTTGAACAAGGTACAAAACCGACAGTGAGGGACATCGTAGTCAGGGCCTGAACAGGTGATGCAGTAAGAATGAAAATCTCTATGAGGTATTTGGTTTCTACAGGCAAGACAATTGTTAATTTTATCTGACATATGTTAGAGCAAGAAAAAAGGATCCCCAGCGGGGTACTTATCTTTCTGAAGACTTCAGGTCTGAAACTCGAAAATGAAAATTTCAGGAGTTGGCTGACTGGCACTTGCGAACTGCTTCTGCTTCGGGCACCGCACAGCAAAAAAGACTGATGTAATGGCATCGGCTGCATGTTTTATACCCCTGACGACCTGATGTCATGGAAAAAGTGACAGCATCCGACGCACAAATCCAAAGACTCTGGTATTCAAGTCGGCTGAGGGTTACCTGCAGGCAGTTAACCCAAATGTGATGACTGTAACAGTGAAACATGAAGAACATAACAGGTTTACCTCAGAAACTAGTTATAGTCTATTCAATGGATTTTCATCTCACGTATTACTGTTTTACCACATATCCAGTAAATAGTTCATACGGTCATAGGAAACTACTAGGCTAATGGTTAGCAGCTCTTACAAGCCTAGCCAATATAAATCAATTTTACCCAATATATGGCCCCTAGAGGCAAGTGGATGGTATGGATTTGTGCCTATGCCTTGAGTATCTTACAGACTGCCACTGTCCATAAGGGACAGAGGAGCTACCACAAGTGTGAATTTGCAATTCCTCATCCATTGATTCATACTGTCTTTGAAGAGGGCCAGGGAAGGACTCTGCTTGATGTGAATAGGAAGCTTGTTCCAAAGAAGGGGCAATCTCTGAGACACATATCTGCATATTTTGTTTGAGTCAATCGGGTGACCCTCATGCTGTTTGACTTATGGATAAGTAGCAGCTCCATCAGCAGGTAAGTGCATTGTAGGTCAGGCATAGGTCACCCTTTGATAGTCAGCAGGAGACAGAGTAAAGGGATAGGACTTTTAGTCTATCTGCAAAAAACATGTTGTTTATACCCTGTACTTTCTTTGTGTGGAACCTCTAGCTGCTGTAAGTGCCTAGCTAAGTACATACCAAATGGCGCATTGTACTCGATTATTGGTTTATGAGAGCTGACTATAGTGGGACTATAATTTCCTTGCATCTGGATGCCATAACTTTACTTATAAGTTGTGCCACATAGAAGGACTTCCTCATCATACATGGCGGTCAAAGTTCGGGCTACTATCTAGCTCTGTACCTAGATCTCTCACTTCTGAGCCTACTCTGAGGGGTGTGCAGTTGATTTTGTAATCTGCAGAAGTATTTGACTTCCCAAATGGTATGGTAATGCATTTTTCTGCATTTAGTTTTAGGCCATGGTTCAGACACCAATCATCTGTCTGATCAAGACCCTCCTGAGGGATATCTACATTGTTGGGGGATTCACTGATTGCCCCCAGCTTGCAGTTATCAACAAACTTTGTCATCCAGAGACTTCCCACATTAGCATTAACGTTAGAGAAGTATATTCAGAACAAGAGCGGTCGCAGCACTGAGCCCTGTGACACACCACTAGTACCTCTTGCTGGATTTGGATTCACCCATTTTAGCCACATGTGTTCTGTCCATGAGCCAGCTGGCTATCCATCTGATATCATGGGGATTTATGCCCAGTTTTGTGAGTCTACTTATAATACCTGAGTGGGCATTTGACAAAATTAAGAAAAAAAATGCCAAAGTTGGTGTTGCCAAACACCACGTACCAAACAACCAAAACTGGAAGCGAAGTGAAGGAAAACCTTCCAAGTTTATTGTAAATTGATATAAATCCACAGCAAAACACGCTAGTAACAAAACCATGAACGCCTTCCCAGCCTAAGCGTTTTCGTCACAAAAACGTCGTTTTGTGACGAAAACGCTTAGGCTGGGAAGGTGTTCATGGTTTTGTTACTAGCGTGTTTTGCTGTGGATTTATATCAATTTACAATAAACTTGAAAGGTTTTCCTTCACTTCGCTTCCAGTTTTGGTCATTTGACAAAATTCCCCACTCAGTTTATTTATAATACCTGAGTGGGGAATTGTGACAAATGCCTTGGCCAGGTCGAAGTAGGCAGCATGTACTGTTTTATGCTCAACCATGGCCTCAAAGAAACCCACCCGATTCAGTAGGCATGAGCTTACTTTGCCAAGGCTGAACTGGGTCAGGTACAGTGTTTAGAGGTTTCCTATGTCAATTTATTAGGTCCATGATTATTCTTTCCATGGCCTTACATATAAGGCTTGTCAAATTATGGGTCTGTAATTTCCTGGGTCAGTAGATTGTCCACTTTTATGTAGAGGGATGGCTATTGCTGTCCTCCACTCTACTGGGACAAAGCCAGTCTCGAGGCTGTGGTTAAACAGAGATCCTAACAGGCCTGATAAGTCCTGTTTTAAGCTGTTTAACAGGAAACCTGCTACATCATCAGGCATCACGGAAGCCATGTTTTTAGCTTTAGAGAGCACCATGGCAACCTGTTCTTTGGTGATAATTGCTGGTGGAGTGGTGGAGAGCATTTCTTGTGGGAGAACTGGGGGTGATGGGGAGATGAAATTTGAGCTAAATTTGTAAGACAGCAAATTTGCTAAATCTTCTGGCTAAGTATAGTTGATGCCATCTGTAATTAATTCTGCACATTGTTGGGTGATGCCCTTAAGATTGTGGACATAACTGAAAAATGCCTTACGGTTATCCTTAGCTTTGGTAGCTATTTTTACCTCAATGTCTGCTTTCAGAGACTTGACTAGTTCAGTGACTCACTTTTTTAGACTAGACAGGTACTTTTTGTTCTGTTGAACACATTCTCACTTACATCTCAACATGATTTTCTTTCTTTTGTTGTACAACCTATTAAAACCAGGGGTCCACCAGTGGTTTTTGCAGTTTAACCTAGGTTTATTTCGATCTGGTACTGCTGTTTCTATGCAGTTGTTATATAGTTATAAAGGGCTTTTGTGTATCCCCCTGCATAGGTTTCTGTGTTTTCTGGATTTGGGGAAGCTTAAACACTAGCTATGCCATCCCTTAATAGGGGGTAATTTACAGAAGTTCTTAAAGTTTTTGGGGTTAGGTGTGGGGACTAGTTTTACCTTTATTTCAAGGAAGGCCACTTTGTGATCTGATCTTACCAGTGAGAACATCACTCGGGGGGAGGGGGGGGTCAGCACTCTCCAATATTTGTGAGTACCAGATCTAGGATATTTGTTCCCCTAGTTGGAGTGCAGACTAACTGCTCAAGGGCATCTGAGTTTACAAAGTGAAGAAATCTTTGGGCCTGCTTGTTACTGGTTGTGTATGTCTCCCAGTTAATGGAAGGGTAGTTAAAATCACCCAAGAGTATGGTACTGGGCTGGATGGTGAGTGATTCTCGTAACTTCAGGTATGATGCATGGGTTTTCTGGTTCATGGTGAAAAACCTTTAAGTAGCAAGAATATAGAATGGATTTTTCCATGGTTTGTAGCTCAAGCATGTCATACCATTTGACCAGCCTTGAGGTGTGCTTATCCTTTATGTAGGTAGATAAACTTTCCTTCTTGTGTTCTTTTATGTTCAGTGGGTGGTCGGAAGGTATGAAAGGTACGTTTCAGTAACTGCACAGATGTCAGCATTCTCCAGGTTGAGGAGAGCTTCTAGGGAGTGCAGTTTCCTGTTGCTAGCATTGATCAGTAACACCTTTAGTTTGTCCTGAGTAGCTTTTGTTATTTTGTAAGGTTTGCATGTTTGGCATTGCCTATAAAAGGCACTATAGAGGAAGACAATATTTTGGTCAATACCCAAAATCCTAGAGGTGACAGGTGAAGACCATCCCTGGCAAAGCAGTATGGCCTGTCAACCATGTCCTTCCAGGCTAACAAGTATTGGACCTGTTTGGAATTATACTAGTAGCTAAGCCAATTGTTAATGTCAATCATTTCCTGCTGGTATCATGGTCTCTGCCTTAGAGATGGTAGAATGCTGCTCAATGCCAAGCTCATGTCTGCCTGTGACACATATTCAGAGAGCTCGATCATGTCTCTCTTCATATAGTCCAAGGAGGTACACCTCAGGTCATTCACATCCACCTGGACTATGACTGAGTCACATTGGTACTTAGGGGTAAGTGACTTGAGTGCTTGCCATATCTGGCAGATCCTGGCCCCTGGCAGTCAATTAACTGTAACCTTCTGCTTATCTAGCCTGGTAAGAAAAACATCAGTGCGTCTCACAATGGAGTCTCCTATGACAAGAATTACGGGCTTGGTAGATAAGACACAACAAGATGTGACTTTATGGGCTGCAATGGGAATGTCTTGTTTGTGTGCATGCAGAATTTCTGAAAACTGCACCAGAGAGACCTTTGAGGTTTGGGTAAGTTACATGTGAGCACCTGAGGACGTGTGGGTCTATGTGTGTGGTCCTTTCTGGGTGCAGTGAGTGATGTGTGTGAGTTGCTGACAACCTGTTTGTTGCTTTTTGTGCCTCCAGTGTCAATTTGTAACTATATCTCTCACATACTGTATTTGTCTGTTTGAGAATTAAGTGGTTGTCAGTATACATTAGGCAATTGTTACATTGCTTCAGGATGCCCATTTCTACCAAGCTGGATGCAGAGATAGCAGTAAAGTGCCCATCCACAGTTGCAGGTCCTAATATGTACTTGCAAGGGATAGGAGTGGAGGGTGTTTTCAACTGGATGAGGGATGGGTACTTACTTGGTGTAATCTACAGCTAACCTCACCAGCTATTATGCCCAGCACCCAAACCAGATGCTCTCTGAGCTGCGATAGTCCTGGATGCTATAATAAGGTAAGGTAGACCTAAAATAGTCCTAACTAAATGCGTAAATGCTGTTCACCATGCAAACTGCTTGCCCCATCAGTTACACAGGACTGAGATAAAGTTCCAAGGTGTTTTTATCAGGAAATTTCAACTTCTGATGACTGCATGATTACATCGCAACAGTAACCACTACTGCACGATGAGCAGCTCCACACAAACTCAAGGCTTATAAATAATTAGAAAAAAGCAGGTTTTACACTTACTATGCCATAAGGGCAATCAGGTAAGCATGCAATGAGCTTTCCACCAGCAATTCCTAGCTCACATAGGTGAAATCAGCCCTCTCCTGCCACAAAAGTACAGACTTTGACCCTCTTAATGTAAAATGACTGGTTTGGAGTCTAAGTGTTAAGCACCCACAAACAGATGTTGAATACTAAGAAACAGTAGATACAATATACTTCAGTGCAGAACAGCAGCCCTTATATCATTTTGAACATGCAATTTTAAACTTTAAAAAAAGATGGAAACCAACAACTGAACCAAGTGGTACTGCGAGAACGCCAATGAGTGCTTCTACCAATGAACAGAATAAACGCAATGTCCGTTGAACTATTTATCAATCACGTCTTTAATGTTACATAAATAAAAAATAATATAAAATAAAAAAATTTTAGAATATACGCCACTTGTATTTATCATTTATTTATTACTTAAGTGTTGATTATATTTACATCAACAATTCCCTTTTTGCAAAATTAGTAGGCAGATATTTATTATGGAATTTTTTTAAAGCCAATTATTACAGTTATTTACAATGAAATAGTATTGGTATTTGTTATGAATTAGTATGATTGTTGGGGGTAATAAGTTTATGAATAGGGTGAATATCACTTTAAATTTGAAATTATATTTTGGCGCCTAAAAAGGCTTAAATTTGCTGACGTGTCAACTGAAAGCTAGTTCTGAGGAAGCCCGGATCATCGGGTGAAAGCGCTTAACAAGTTTGAGTATACGCTTGTTCTTTTCACTTTCAGTCTTTGTTTGGATTTGTCAATTTTATATTATTTTTTATTTATGTAACATTAAAGACGCGATTGATAAATAGTTCAACGGTCATCGCGTTTATTCTGTTCATTGGTAGAAACACTCATTGGCGTTCTCGCAGTACCACTTGGTTCAATTTTAAACTTTAAAAGAAATGTAAAAAACAATAAATAGCACAGTAAACATTCACAGTTTAATATATATATATATATATATATATATATATATATATATATATATATATATATATATATATATATATATATCGCTTGTTATTCACAGTATGATGAAAATAGGCAATGTTTTCAGATGTTTGCAGCTGTAGAGGGCGATGGTACAGCAAGCAGCTCCATGCAAATGTGCCAAATTTATACTAGCACTGGAAATAGAGAAAACTGAATATTGAGCCCTCTAGTCAACAAAATGACCTGACTTAGTGCCCTTTTTTGTGCTTCCCAACTCAGATAGACCAGGTAAACACCTACTGTCACTAGATGAATAATCCCAGTCCGCCTAATGTAAACAGTGTCCAGAGTGAAATGTTACCACAAGCAAAATGTAAACTTAAGGCAAGGCAACAATTAATTTAAGATAACAGCAGTGTACTTTAAACAGCTTATAAAAATGTGCTTATTCAGTAAAAGTACTTTGCTTTGTAGAAATGAGCCAAAAGCCACTCAAGTGTACAGAATTTATAAAGCCACTAAAAATAAGGTAAGCTGATTTATAAGCCTTCCAGCGAATAAAA
Organism: Protopterus annectens; assembly: GCF_019279795.1. Lineage (NCBI taxonomy): Eukaryota > Metazoa > Chordata > Ceratodontiformes > Protopteridae > Protopterus > Protopterus annectens. The sequence goes on from NC_056744.1 coordinate 1,397,753,367, forward strand.
CAACTACATGCAGGAATCTCTAGTGTGTTTCCCTAACCTATATAGACCAGACTACCACCCACTGCCAATAGATGGAAAACCCTTTTTCCTCTTGCTATAAAAACACAGAAAAGAGCTTGCTAGAATATAAAATTACACTTCTTTTTCCAATAGCTAGCTACATAATGAATTCAGAACAAGTAAATTAGTAGAACAGAAAATGAGAGGTAAAATGCACTTTCATTTTCAAAATAAGCACAAGGAAAGGCAAACAAATAATTCAAGATATAAATAGCAGTGTTGAAAGGAAGGAACTTATAAAGCTCAATTTACAATAAGAGTAGGCAGCTTAAAAATCACCAAGTTTAAAAAGCACATCAAGGAATGGGAAAGCAGGTGGGAAAAATAACCAGCAAGGAGTTCACAGCAGTGCTTGTAGATTTTGCAGTCCTCGTGTCTTATCAGAAAAGACAAGACCACAAATATTCTCTGTGTATTTAAGTATCACTCATACCGCAGTGGTGCAGCGGTAGCGTTGTTGCCTCACAGCAAGAGGTTCTCCCGTTCGATTCTCGGCTGCACCTTCTGTGTGGAGTCTGCATGTCCTCCCCGCGGTCGAGTGGCGTTCGAAGGACATGCGTAGTATGGGCATGCCTTCGTTGAAGGTTGGGTGTCAAGCTGGTACCTCAGCACCGTAAAAATCTACTGCCAATCATTAGCAGACCTGAGTTCCGCTGTGGCGACCCCTATCCGGGAAAAGCCGCAAGAAAAACAACAACTTAAGTATCACTCAAGAAACAAATTAACCAATTAAAAAAACATGTGAAATGTGCGGTTTGGGTAAGTGTCTATCTGCCATATAGAACAAAAACACCAGCCCAAGTAGATTTCTGAAAACAGAAATCAAAATGGAACAGGTAAAACAGATCAGTTTAAGAAACTCACAGACAAAAAAAAAAGAGATTTACTTTCCTCACCCAGCAGGGGTCACCAACAGTGTTTGTAGTTTTTGCAGGCCTTGAGTCTTTTCATAAAGTGGGCATATAATTGAGTAAAATGCATTATTTTGTTACTGTTATACAAATCAGTCTTGTATTTTATATTATCCCGCTACTAAACATTACAGAATGCAAAAAAGCATGTCATTATTAAATGTCTCCTTGTGGTCAGAGACCTGTACTGTTACTCAGCAAGCTCAAAGTAAAGAATATTCAGATTAAGTACGAAATTTTAAATTCTCCAAATAAAATACCTGCTCTCTTTTTCCCTTCTAACGCCTTTTTGTGTACTTCTCCTTAAACAGAAAAATGTGTTATGTACCTTTAACAATGATACAGACTATAATGTTTTGAATAAGAAATGTTACTGAGTAGAAAAACAGCACTGATGACTGCAAACTAGCTACTAGCATAGTTCACCATTGATTACAGTCTGTCTCCTCTACAATACAAGATATAAACTAAGAAACAGAAAAGTTTTCCACCTAATCTGCAAGCCCTTTAGCATAACTGTATGACTAAGATCAAAACTTGCTTCTGTAAGTACAAATTCATGCATCTTCTTCTTCTTCTTCTTTCGGCCTTTTCCCGGTTAGGGGTCGCCACAGCGGATCACCTTGTCCGCACATTGAATGGCAGTGGAGTTTTACAGTGTCGAGTTGCCAGCCCGGCGCCCAACCTTCCACAGAAGGCACACTCACACGCACACCTAGGGCCAATTTAGAGTGTCCAATCCACCTGCAGCATGTCTTTGGGATGTGGAGGAAACGAGCACCCGGAGGAAACCCACGCGACCACAGGGAGGACATGCAGACTCCACACAGAAGGCACCCCAGCCGAGGATCGAACCAGAGAACCTCTTGCTGTGAGGCAGCAATGCTAACCACTGCACCACCGTGGCCGCCCAAGTACAAATTCATGCATAATAATACATTTCCATCCATCACATCTAGAGAGATGTAGAAAAAAAAAGACCATATATTGGGATTATTTTTTCTCAGTGAACTTAGAGACATTCTGAAAAATGCTCTAGCTATATTTTTGTAGAACTGTATCTGAAAATAGTGACAGTAGAGCTTAAATGCATTTTCTGTCCCATTAATATGCATTGCAGATTTATGAAGAAAATAATTATGAAGTGCTGTGTTGGTCCACTATCAGAAAACACAAAGACAAAGGAACACAGAAGTGCATGCCTCTCAACTGTCCAGAATTTCTCAGAATGTCCAGATTTTTGCCTCATACTATTGGTCAGTTTGTTCTAAGGTTTGTGGCTTTCTGGCATCTTATTAAGGATAGAATTAACTACATTTTACCAGACATTTCTGTTTCAGACGTCATGTCATTCAGAATATGCATGGTTTGTAACAGTGATATTTAAAATCTGTCCCTGATTTTGAGCCTTTGCCCCTCCCCCCATTATTATTGGTTTTGTCTAGAATTCTTGCACCAAGAGGTTAAAAGGTATGCAGATATGATATAAACCTTTTATTGAATAAACACAGGTTTTGTAATTACTCAGTATTTTGAGCTGGCATGAGCCCTTCTTCAAGATTTATTATAGTAATAACCCACGCCTGGGTGTGGGTAATGCTGGATTTACCCACGGTTGGCGTGGTTGCCCTCGGGACCAAACAAAGCCAACCGTGGGTAAATACAGCATTACCCACACCCAGAAGTGGGTTATTGCTATTATACCATGACATTATTTAAGAAAAGAAACTGTTACTTTTCTTAAATAATGGCATAGTATAATGCCTGTTTGCTGCCCTTCCGCAGATGTCTGGCATCCGCGGCATTTCTGATGTACTGCGCGCCTGCGCAGTACATCAGAGCTGTGGACAAAAGCAACGGAGAAAGCAAGATCTCCGTTGCTTTTTTTTTACTGTTTTGCTATGTTAAATGGGTTTAACATAGCGAGACAGCTTTAAAATAAGCAACGGAGATGTCCGTTGCTTTTTTAACTGTCTCGCCATGTTAAACCCATTTAACATAGCGAACAGTAAAAGCAACGGAGATCTTTTCTCCTTACTGTTTTGTGTTTCGTTCGCTATGTTAAATGGGTTTAGCATAGACAGCTAAAATAAGCAACGGAAATCTCCGTTGCTTATTCTCGCTATGTTAAACCCATTTAACATAGCGAGACAGTGTTTAAAGAGAGGAGTTAACGGAAAAAGTCCGGCGACCGGACCTTTTTCCATTAGTATAACTCGATTTACAATGTGCACGCTGGCCAATCAGCATGCACGTTTTGGAATATTGATGGGGGGGTCATGGTATAATAAGTTATTGATGTTATATGCAGTGCTTAAATATCCACTTGTGCCTATAAAGGGATGTAAATGTTTGATTTCCAATTGGCAAAAAGAAAACAAAAGAAAACTGGAAAATGCTAGTGTGGTAAAAAATGTATAACTTGGAACACACCTCAGTGACAGACTGTGTGTGTGTGTGTGTGTGTGTGTGTGTGTGTGTGTGCATGAGAAACTGAGAGACTGAAATTGTAGAAGACCGGGTCATGCCCTGCTATAAAAACAGAAGTTTGGCATGTTACGTTAGGGCTAAGAAGGTAACAATCAGAAAGGCTGTTCTGACATTAAATTAGGCAATAAATCACAATAAAAGAGATGTGTAGAGAGAAGGAAAAACAAGAAGCTATAATTTGTAAGTTGTTTGTCTAACAAGCAATCTCTGTGAGATGGATGTTTTGGTTAACAGAAAATATGAATTAGCAATAAGGTCCTGTTCAAGAAGATGATAAAGATAGGCACTACCGAGAGAATATGATATAAGGTTAGGATGTCTGTATGCTGCTTTCAGTTAACAGAACACACAGGCTTGGATTAACTAATGGAGAGAAAGAAGGCAAGCAGGAGAGAGAGAAAGAGAGAAAGAAAAAAATAAAATGTGTTATGTCATTCTAAGGTTCCGAAGAACAGCATCACTAGACGATGTTTTGTTATCTTGTTAAAACTGCCTGAACATTAAGGCATTACTGATGGTTAGATTTGTAGTTACTACTGTTCTCACTATATTATTACTTATACTGCCTGTATGTATTGTTCATAGTGAATTGTAATTGTTAGTAGGAGCAGAACAATCAAAGTGACGATGTCTGTGGCTGAAAAGTTCTGAGGTCTATGCGTGCCATCACATTTATGGTCCCTGGTTTATGGCCCTACGTGTGACGTTCCATGCACCTACAGCAGCCAGACAAAAGCTTATGTATAGGAACTGATGTCAAATCACCTGAGGAAGAAAATCCCACACCAAATGAAGACTGCAACATTGGGATAGAAGGAAATCAACAGTGCAGCATGCTTTTCTCAGTAGAAAGGATGTCTGCTGAGCTAGATCCTATTTCTCTGTAAGAAATAAATGTGAATTACAACAGGCTATTATAAATGGCATATAAATGCAGCTGCCCTTTAAAATGATACCATTTTTGCTACCAGTTATGGAAGCCAATTATTTTATCCTAGAATTTAGGTATCATTCTTACTGAAGATAAAATACTGCTCAATGCCAGGGCCTTGGGCTTTGTCTCCTTCAAAGCAAAGAGCTTGTCAATGTCTCACTCCATCTCCTCCAAAGTGGAATGCCAACAATCGTTCATCCCACAAGGTCATAAATGTGAACAGGATGGTACAGGGACCTAATGGTCCTCATGAGAACCCTAAGCATAGCACCAGAGAGGAAGTCAACTGTCTCGGGTCTATATTAGAACATCGAAGTTTCAAAACTTTGAATGTTCTAATATCGAACCCTATTCAGCGAAAGCTGAAAACATTGAACATACAGAACAGCAAATTTTTTCCTAGGGAAGAAATTTGCTGTTCCAAAACACATACACACAACACAAGCACACCAAACAAACAGCAATCCACAAATATACACCTACAATCTTACACCTATCCCTACACTAAACTATACACACACCACTAACTATCCACTTACCTTAACCCAAACCCTAACCCTAAGGTCCATCACTATCGCACACTCACCTCACCTGCGCCCTAACCCTAACTCACCTAACCCGCCCTAAACCTCACATCCACACAATCGCACACTTACCTGACCCGTGCCCTAACCCTAACTCATCTAACCTGCCCTAACCCTCACGTCCACACAATCGCACACATACCTAGCCTGCACCCTAACCCTAACCCTCACATCCACACAATCGCACACATACCTAGCCCGCACCCTAACCCTAACTAACCTAACCCGCACTCAATCGCACACTTACCTGAACCCAACCTGTAACTTTCCATCACAGTGCTGAAAATACCGAAGCAACAGAAACGGACAATCAAATTATTTCCCTAGGAAACAATTTGGTTTTCTGTTGCTTCGATATTTTCAGCTTTCGCTGAATAGGGTTCAATATTAGAATATTCAAAGTTTTGAAACTTCGATGTTCTAATATAGACCCAACTGTCTCCCTGTCTATTGCAACCTTGTAAGTATTGCATCTGTAAATCTTATAACAGAGTTACCAGTGACTAATACATTTCTGCGATGCGCTGCAGAGTCATGAAACCTTAAGTGTACAAGCTTGCAACAAAGATGACTCCCAGTAACACCAGGTGTTGTGCTAGAATTTCAGCTCCATGGCTGAGGAGATTTAGAGGGACGTCTAGTAAGCCTCGTCAAGTACTTCTTTACTACCTAAGCATACAAAGGATGAATGCTGTGGAAATGTGTTAATATAGTTTGTTGTAGTGCTGTTTACTAACCACAATAACAGGTTTAAATATATTTAATAATAATTAATAAAAGGACAAGAAAATACTCAGTAAATAATGATACTTACATCAGAGTTCAAAATCCCAGGAAATACTTAAAACATCATTGCAGGACAGTCTCAAATAAATACAGAAAAATTTTTAAGCTATACTTCGCTATATTCCTGACTAAATCTAAGAGAAAAAGAAGTTATGTACTCACCATAACATTCGATCTGAGTAGGTAAACTTAATTTGTCAGCAACCTGTGGGTTTCGGATCCAATACGGATCCGAGCCGGCAGCATACCAAGCAAAAATATCCGAGCTCCAAGCTCCTCCCCCCTACCCATACTACACTGCAACCTCCTTCCAATCCTCAGATCGAGTTGGACACTCCACACGTGACACCAACAAACTAACCTGAGACCCCTAAACCAAGGACAAACCTCCAGCTTGTGAACTCCAACATCGAGCTCAGCAAAAATAACACCAAGGTAAGGGGGGAAGGCGGGAGGGACCGTTGCTGACAAATGAAGTTTACCTACTCAGATGGAACGTTATGGTGAGTACATAACTTCTTTATCTGAAGTAGTTAACTTCATTTGATCAGCCCTTAAGGAAGGATATTCCTAAGCACTGCAGAGCCAAAGGAAGCCCTTTCTCTAGACACCAAATCCAGTTTATAATGATTAATAAAAGTGTGAGAAGATGCCCAGGTAGCCGCTGAGCAAATGTCATCCAGGGAAACTCTAGATCAGAATGCTGCAGACGTTGCCATAGAACGAGTAGAATGAGCATGAACTCCTACTGGTTCTGGTAAACCAAGCTCTCTGTATGCTTGTAGGATACAAAGGGAAATCCACCTAGCAAAAGTCACTTTTGAAACTGGTTTCCCTAAAAGGGGATTAGCAAAAGAAACAAAAAGTTGATCAGATTTACGAAAGGCCGCCATCCTGTGCAAATAAAAATGTAAGAAGTTTGTATTCCCCTTTGTTCTGAAAATTAGGGAAGAAGACAGGCAAATTAATAGATTGACTAATGTTTGTCTCAGAAGCAACTTTAGGGAGAAAAGATGGATTAGTCCTGAGAGACACCCTGTCCTTATGAAACACAAGATATGGGGATTTCATACAAAGAGCTTGAAGCTCCGATACTCTCCATGCTGAAGTTATAGTTACCAGAAAAGCCGTCTTCCATGACAAAAATGTTATGTCAAGTGATGCCGAGGGCTCGAAAGGAGGCGCAACTAAGGCCTGAAGAACCACAGTCAGATCCCACAGCGGAGACGGATTCTTAATAGGAGGTCTCAAAAGAAAAGTGCCTTTCAAAAAGGTCTTACAAATTCTGGCAGCAGCGAGAGAGCCTAAATTGTCCCCTACATAAAAATGAGAAACAGCCACCAGCTGGACCTTCACTGTGGAAAAGCTGGCTCCTTACTGGAAGACATGAGACAAAAAGTCTAATACCAATGGGATTAGAGTGGTAAAAGGATCTAGATTTCTCTGTGAAGCCCAAATGGAGAAGTGTCTCCATTTGCTACAGTAATATTTTTTGGTAGAGGATTTATGTGCCACAACCAAGATAGATTTAACAGGAGAAGAGATACCAGGAGTCCTAGCAACTAGTGGAACTGGAGCAGCCAAGCTGTGAGCTTCAGGCTGTCCAGATTTGGAGGAAGCAAACCCGAGGGATGACGAATCAGATTTGGAATGGGATCCAAGATCCAAGGTGGAGCTATGAGATGAGACCGTAGGCAGGGGAACCAGACTTGACAAGGCCAGAATGGGGCTATGAGGATTAATCTGCTCCCCAACCGGCGAGATTTCTGTAAGAACTTTATCATGAGTGGAAGCTGGGGATATGCATAAAGAAGACCGGGTAACCAAGCATGAACAAGAGCGTCTCTGGGGGCTTCCCCCGTCGGGGGGATTAGAGCGAAAAACTCGTTGCACTTCGTGTTGGAAGGCGATGTGAAGAGATCGCAACAAGGCTGACCCCACTTGAGAAAGATCTGTTCCGCTACACAAGGGTTCAGAGACCACTCTTAGGGAGAAAGGATAGTTCTGCTCAATTTATCCGCCAAGATGTTGGACCGACCCGGAATGTCCGTTGCTATCAGAAAGCAGTTGGTGGAGATTGCCCATTCCCAGACTCTCACAGCTTCTCGACAAAGGGGCTAAATCTTGGTTCCCCCATTGTTTGTTGATATACCAGACCACTGACATATTGTCTGACTGGATCTCAATAGTTCCCAGAGGGAGATAAGCATGAAGGGCCTGCAATCCTAAAAGGACCACTCTCATCTCTAGAACATTTATATGCAGAACGGTCTCGTTTTGGGTCCACCTGCCTTGAACAGTCCTGCCCGAAAAATGCCCCCCACCCACCCTAGGCGGGAGGTGTCCATTGTCACCGTGGCTTGGGGTTGGGGCACAAGAAAGGGACGTCCCTCTTGCAAATTCCGAGATTGGAGCCACAACATGAGAGAATTTCTGCACACTCTGCTCAGAGGGATCAGAAAATCTAGAGGTTGATAAAGAAATCGACCAGTGAACTTGCAATGTCCACTGTAAAATTCTCATATACAGACGAGCACAAGGGATCAGGTTGATTGATGCTGCCATGGACCCTAAGGCTCTCAGGACTAATTCTGCAGGGGGTGCAGAGGACTGCAGAAGCGCTAACACATGAAGCGCCAGGCTGTGTAGTCTGTCTGGGGTTAAGAATGCCCTTGCCTGATGAGAATCTATTCTCACCCCTATGAAGTCTAACACTTGAACAGGTTGAAGGGAAGACTTTCTGAGATTATGGTAATCCCTAGCCGAGGTGATATCTGGAGAAAGAAATCTCTGGCTAGTAAGAGTAAATGCCCGGTGGGGGCGGTGAGGAACCAGTCGTCCAAGTACGGGAAGACCTGAATGCCCTGAAGTCTCAGGTGGGTCGCTACAACTGCCATGACCTTGGTGGACACCCTGGGGGCTGTGGTGAGACTGAAGGGTAGGACCCTGAATTGATAATGATTGGCCCCTAGCCAAAAGCGGAGGAACCTCCTGGATCAGCTGTCCATCAGAATATGGTAGTACGCATCCTTGAGGTCTATCGAGCACAACCAGTCTTCCTCCTGCAGGAAGGGCAGGATGGATTGAAGCGTGACCATCCGGAATGTTTCCTGGGAATGAACAGGTTAATTGTTGATAGGTCGAGGCACCTGCTGGATGGCTCTTTTTTGTAGTAGCATTTGTATTTCCAAGGCCACGGCCTCCCTCTGAGTGGGTGGGACGTCCAGGAGGCGCCTTGTAAAAGGGGGCTTGTTTATGAAGAGAATAGAATAGCCTCTGGATATTATTCGAAGCACCCAGCAATCTGTCGTGATGGACTACCATTGGGCAAGGTGCATCGATAAATGCCCCCCGACTGCCTTCAGAGAGGAGCAGTCGGGCAACCCCTCAGGTTTGCTGCGTGGGTCGCTCTGAAAAAGGTTCATGTGACCCAAAGTTCTTTGCCCCCCCCCCCAGCCTCTGGGCCAGCATCCACCTTGTCCCCCTCTGCCTCTGGGGGAGAAGGAGTCCTGAGCGTTCCGGGACTGCTGAGTTTTCTAGAACCACAGCTTCTTTTGCCCTCGCTTGTTCCAGGAAAAGGACCTTAGAGGGTTAGAGAAGTGGATCCTGATGGCTGACAGCGTCTTCCCATCTTTCTCGCTCTGGACAAGCATATCGCGGACAGTTTTTCCAAACAGGGTCGAACCGTCAAAGGGTGCGTTAGCGAAGGATGCCTTCAAGGGTTTCAAAAAGTCGCAAAGACGGAGCCAGGCATGACGCCTTAAGGCGATGCCGGACCCGCTAGCCCTAGCGGCTCCCTCAGTGGCATGCATGGACGTATTGGACACAGACTTGAGAGTGGCAATACAAGCCGAGAAGGTCCGTTTATCCTCGTCCGACATGGACTCCGGGGGCGACTCAGTGTACTCTTTCAAAGGGTCCCGCTGCAGTCGAATTACATGGGCCAAGTAATTCAGCACCCTTATAGTAAAGGTGGCTAAAGCAAAAGTCCGCTTTCCAAGACGGTCCATAGCCCTGGACTCCTTGTCTGGGGGGTGGACCGAGGAACTTTCTTGGGCAAGTTCCTTTTTTGTGGCCGTCGCTGCCACCACCATGGCATCACCAGGGGAACCTTTGTTCCAAGAAGCTCTATCTGCCGGTGGACTGAATATTTTGTCAGACCTTTTGGGTATAGACTCCACAGTGTCTGGTTCCTTCCAAGCTCTGGTGGTGATAAGGTTCACCAGATGGTCAGCCAGGGGGGACACCCAAGAGGTAGATGGGCCTGTGTCGAATGCCTCCAGGAATACTGACTCATCAGAAGAAGGTTTTTGGGTGGACCACCCCCAAGGCAAAGGATTTCCATAATGACTCCAAAGGAGAAGTCTTCGGGGGTAATTTGGGGGAACCTTCCCCTTCCTCCAAGTCAACATCCTCAGTGAGGGACTGGGGGAGTCCAAGTGCCTCCTTTTACCCTGGCGTTTGTGAGGGACCTACTCGGGTGGACTATCTGGGGAGGGCTCACAAATGGTTTCGTGTTCCTCCAAAGGAAAAGTCTGGGGTGCAATAGACAAAGGCTGTCCCTGGGGGGACTGGATGATGGAAGACAAACCCAGCTGTGAGGGAGCAGGAATGGACCCCAAGGACAGAGTGAGGGGTCTTGATCCTTCAGAGAGAACCCTCTCTACAACGTCGAATGCCAAGGGAGAACTGGCCTCCCTGAAACTGGTAGTGAGGGGAGCCGAGACTGTCGGATCTGACGAAGGGATCGGAGCCGAAGTTGGAATGACCAGACCCGAAGGGACGGTATGCCCTGACCACAACAAGGCCGATGACACACTCATCCCCTCAGATCCAATGCCCAACTCTCGGCTTCGAGAGCTCGGATCCAAAAGCAGATCCAACAGACTCAAGGGCACGGCCGGCATTGAAGCCTAAGGCACCATCGTCACTGACCCCCTGACTCCAGGGCTCCTCGGATCCATAGACTCCGATATCCGATGGTGGATCAGAGAAGGAGCTATTGGGGTGAAAAACGGAGCCAAACTCTCCACACCGGGAAGGGGGGAGAGCCAGCAGTGCCCCCATCTGGAGTTGAGTTTGTAGAAACCTTCGCATTATCTGATCCATGTCTGCTTCAGAGATGCTCCGAGTCGATCTGGAGGATGCCACCAATGCCGGCTGGTACAGCTGACGCGAAGATGACCTCGAGGGTGGTCTAGCCACCTCCTCCGGAGAAAAATTTGGTGAACAGAGCCGAGGAGAGTGTGGCCTGGTAACTTTTACCGGAGACAAGATCACCTTAGCAGGAGGGGCTGTTGAATCCAACTCGGCCTGTCGCTAGCGGCCCCTCTCTCTATCTTTATCCTTTTCCTTGTCTAAATGTCTCCCTGTCTCCCTGTGTTTTTCTTTGACTTTGTCTTTTTTGGCCTTTCTCTCTCCCTGTGGCAAGGTGGGAGGGTGAGTCCCAGACAGGGGAGAAGGGCCTGAAGGCTGAACAGCCACAGCCGTGACTGGTGAGGAAGCAGCAGAAGAGGCAGAAGTTGATTCTGGGGGTAGAAGACCCACCAGAATTAACTTGTTCCTGCGATCCCACAGGGCTCGGGGGTTGAAGTCCACACAGATCTTACAGCCAGAAGACAAATGGGCCATCCCCAAACTATACACAGAGTGTGACCATCGGCTGGAGACAGCTTGTGGCCACACTCTGTGCACTTAGAGAAAGTCACTTTCTGACTACCTGACATATTAGAGAACACACACACACTCTACAGGCGGAAAGGGGTGCCTACACTAACAGAAAGTTAACAACTTTCAAGGTACAAAAAAACAATAATTATCGTAAATGGAGAGAGATAAACTAATAATTATTTCTAAAAATTATCAAAAGAAGCACACACAGACCAAAGTTTTTGAAAAAAACTCTGACACTTGCCTAGAGCTCAAAAAATCCCGTGCTGGCGAAGCTACGGCAAACGAGATCTGAGGATTGGAAGGAGGTTGCAGTGTAGTATGGGTAGGGGGGAGGAGCTTGGAGCTCGGATCTTTTGCTTGGTATGCTGCCAGCTCGGATCCGTATCGGATCCGAAACCCACAGGTTGCTGATCAAATGAAGTTAACTACTTCAGATTTACTACACCCTAGTTAATTTATGTACAGAGCAAGGCAAGTGTAGTGAATGGGTCTTCTTGTCAGGTCAAAGACAAAATAGAGAATGCTCTGTCTCTCTCAGAGAGTTCTTAAATTAATATCTCAAATATTTCTGCTGGGCTTACTTCCATGGGCTTGGTTGCAGGATGACACTGCTTCTTGTCATCTGCTTTAGTTCCCAAGCTAAACCGCCATTGCTAGAAACTGCTAGCATTTAGCATCTACCTGTGAAAATACATAGCCCTTAGATCTTTGCAGCTGCTAGAAGATATAAAACAATAAATCACTTACAAGACAATGCAGAAGGCTCCCTAGTTTTAGACATCCTGTCTCCTTGCTGCACTGAAGCCATCTTTTATGGCACAGTTATAAAGAAATTTAATTTCAACTATTTTTCTGAAGTTTTGCAAGTTAACCTTCTATGTTCCAGTTTCCACTGTTAAATGACAAACATTTACACAGTTAACAATAGTTAATGTACATTTCTGTTCTCTTCCAGCAGGGTACACTGTGGGCACCTTTTATGTTCTATGTTCCAGTTTCCACTGTTAAATTACATATTTACACAGTTATAATAGTTTATGTATATTTCTGTTCTCTTCCAGTAGGGTAAACTGTGGACATATCTCTAAGCTGAGTACTCTACAAAATATCTCTTCAGCACACGTCTGTATAAAACATCTTATATGACATACAGTTCTAATACATTTGTAATGCAAGCATATGAATCATATTGACATTCACAAATGGCATATGATTATTTACAAAATTCCAGCTAGCTGTGCTGGCAGTACCTTCTTTTGTCACAGCATCTAGTTTTGATAAATAAGTGCATTTATTGCAGGTGGAACCAGTATGTGTTAGAAAAAGTGCATTTTTCAGTAAACACAAGGCAGTTGCTACACTGCCTCAGAAAATCAGGTGCTAAAAGACTGCCTAAGGATGAGGCTAAAGCATGCTATGACTCCATGACGACAGGTAGTGATCTGTCAGGTCAGTTAGGAGCGCACAGAACAGGTAACAGAATGTTTATACATTACAGATATAAATGCAATAATGGCTCAGGGCATGCAGTGTACAACCAACTTAGTTACCACTCAGAGAGATCAATTCTGAGTGAGACTGTATCTAAGGACAACTGGTTTCACCCATAGTTGTCAGAGGAAACTCAGCTTTCTAGATCCATAGAATACAATAGGAAGGCAAATGAATTTAAAAAGGGTTGCCACCTTTCTATGTTGTGAAAAACAGACCAAAGCCACACCCCTTGCATTTCCTAACAACCCTTCCTCTCTCCGCCAATTTCCCTGCCCACCCCACCTACTTTCCCACACACCACACCCACTCTCCTGCCCATTTTATGACTTACATGCTTACGCCATCTCAAAGTGTAATGCCTTACTTTACCTTTTCTCCCTTGTTTAAACAAGTTCCAGTTTTAAACACATTGCGTTAGCAATGTGTTTCAATTGAAAAGTATTCCTTGGCTGCTTTTTTTTTTACAAACTCTGGCATTCTGTTTGTGCGCTAAATTTAAATAGTTTAAGGGGACTGCCTTCACAAAATGACATTTATTTGCTTAACTGTCAGGAGCCAATGATAGAGGAGAGGAATGGAATTATATGGGAATCTACTTATCTGTCAGTCTGTGAGAATCAATCAGTTTTAGCTTTGCAGCCATAACTTAATTATATGACCATTAGCATGCAGTAGTTTATCTCTTCATGACTTCCAAAGAAAGATTAATGACAAATTAATCTTGATGCCTAATATTTATGCATATTCATACATCTTCCTTTATCTTATAGGTTTATAGGTTGGTACTGGGCTATCTGCCCGAAGGCATATATTAGCCCAGCCACATTGTGCGGTATTCACCGCCCCTTTAGTAGTTCCTTAGACCCTTGTACTAGCAGCTAGTACCCTTGGCCCCTATCTAGTAGTGCTGTTGGTGTGATTCTGGTGTGGTTCTTTGGTAAAAAATGGAATAAACAAATTCCTTTGGTGCCACAACAAACTTAGGTTTTTATCACAACATTATGCCATTCATTGGACAGTAGAAACCTGACTTTGCCTCCCACACAACTGTACTCTTATGCCTCAAAGAAGAAATACATGCCATTGCTTAGATCCCTCTTATGATTTGCCAGGAAACATATTAAATATCTACAAATATCGGGAAGTACTTTCAAAGATGGAAGATTCACATCACCCAAAACTTCTAAAGCAGGTCAAAGATCTCATTTGATAGGGCTATGCACATTCATTACAGCAAGCAACTTAAAGGTATTCACTAGGACCTTATTTTCCACTCTTTTCATAAATACAGTCTGTTTTTTTTAATTTCTATTAAAGATAGGCAGATAGGGCAAGTTTATGCCACCATACCACCAGTCAGTTATAGTTGTTTAAAATGTTAAGGTCCACCGTGGCAGAGTCATCCAAGAACCTATGGTTTGCTCATATGCTAATTTTACAAATGTAGGATCATACATTAAGTTCAAAGAGTGGATTTGTTCTGTTTTTTATCATCAAAAAAAGAAAAAAAAAACACGAAAAAGTCACTTTGACAATTGACACTTTCCTACTACAGACTACCCAGGGAATTTGGTACTTGCTCTGAAAGAGATTAACTTCCTTGGCTTCAACGGAGAACTGTCCCTTTTCAGCACGTGTGTGAAGAATCCTTCTTGGAAATACTAAGTTCAAGGTTAGTTAAAGCTGGTAAGTAAAATGAAAAGGCAGCAAAATCTTGGAATAAAAAAATGTAACTTCATTAATAAAACCAAGAAAGATTTCTGCTACAACCTTCATTGTTTGAAGAATTGCACAGTTGATTGTTTTATATCATGGTAACATACAAGTTAGTTGATTAATTGACAATTTTACCATTAACGGTTGTTTTAGTTTTGTTAAAAGCAACCCGGAGAACGACATGCCTCCCTAGCTTACATTTCCATTTAGCTTCTGTGTTTAAAAGCATTACCATCCTGCAACCTCCCCCAGCAGTGAGCAGCCAACTCACAGAAAGTACAGTTTTGTACCTACCATAAATGTAGATGTTCGAGGATCCCATTGCTGCAGTCCTAACTATTGGGTATAGTCCGCATCCAGTCGGCCCGAATACCAGAGTATAAGGCTGACGTCGGTCAGGGCGCATTAGACTGACGTCAGTACGTCAGGGTACTAATGCGCATGACTGACGTCATATCCTCAGTCTTTTCTTGCCCCAGATGTCAGAAGACCCTAAAAAGACAAGGCCCAAAATACCTGCACCAAAAATATGTACAATATATACAAGAATATATACAAAAAATTTAGCATGTAACCTCACCTACACAACCACCCCTAAAGACAGAGGGGAAGGAGGGAGGGTAAATTGGACTGCAGCAATGGGATCCTCGAACATCTACATTTATGGTAGGTACAAAACTGTACTATGTTCTTCGTTCCCCATTGCTGCAGTCCTAACTATTGGGTAGAATCCCAAAGCAGAGGTAAGGGAGGCTGGCAAATCATAAAGAAGCAGGAGCTGACAACATGCCTTGCAAAACAGCTGTGGCAAAACCAGCCCTAGACTTAGAGTAGATAGGAAGGTGATAATGCTTAGAGAAAGTATGCACTGAACTCCAAGTAGCTGCTTCCAAAATATCCTTAGTTGCCACCCGCTTAGGAATGCTGTGGAAGTGGCAGTAGCCCTAGTGGAATGAGGCCTAATCCCAGCTGGAATCTCCTTGCCATGATGGGAATAACAAAATGCAATGCAAAAGCCAATCCACCTAGAAATAGTTTGTTTTGACACAGGCTTGCCCTGTGAACTCAAAGCAAAAGAAACAAACAACTGCTGAGACTGCCTAAAATCCTTAGTCCTGCTTAAATAATAACGCAATTGCCTGTGTACATCTAAAGTGTGCAAAATCTTTTCCCCTTTATTTTGGGGTCTGCATAAAAGTAGGCAAATGAATAGTTTGGTTTAAAGCCACACTAGAAACCACCTTAGGCATAAAGGAAGGATTAGTACGTAATGATACCCTATCCTTATGGAAAATCAAAAATGGCTCTACTGCCAGAAGGGCCTGCAACTCAGACACCCTTCTTGCAGAAGTAATAGCCAACAGAAAAGCAGTCTTCCATGACAAGTATTTCAATTCAGCAGTAGCCGCAGGCTCAAAAGGTTGTAGAGTAAGTTTTTCCAACACAAAATTGAGATCCCAAGCAGGAGTAGGAGCTCTACGTGGGGTCTTATATTCTTTGCCCTCTAAGAAACTGCTTGAACAAAGGATGCGAAAACAATGGTGGGTCACAATCATAGTGAGCTGAAATTGCTGCAGCATGAATCTTAATGGAAGAGAAGGACAAACCTTTGTCCAATAACTCAGTAAGGTATTGAAGAGCCACACTCAAATTAGGCTCAGAAACCTGCAAATTCTTTGCTGTACTCCAAAATAAAAATCTCTTCCATTTTACACTTTCCTTGTACTAGGTCTTCTAGCTTCCATAATCACATTTAAAACTTGTTGAGGAAGTTGAGACCTGCTGTGTTTCAACACAGAAGATGCCAGGCTGTTAGATGAAGAGAGTGAAGCTTGACATTGAGCAGATGACCATCCTTCTGAGATAATAGATGAGGAATCAGAGGTAAAGGCCACGGAGGCTTCCTTACCAGACTCCGTAGTAGTGGGTACCAGTGTTGCCGAGGCCAATCTGGAGCTATCAAAATCATCCTTGGCCTGTCTTGTCTGACCTTTAATAGTACCTTTGGAAGAAGAGGCAGAGGAGGAAAGGCATACACATGAAGGTTTTTCCAACTGAAAGACAGAGCATCCACTTTCCAAGCTGTGTGATGAAACCCTTTGTGCAATACTGTGGCAGCTGGTGGTTTAGTGGAGAAGCGAACAGATCTATGTCTGGAGTTCCCCATGACACTGTCAATTTTGAAATACATGAAGATCCAGTTTCCACTCGTGGGGATCCATGATTTGTCTGCTTAACACATCTGCTAAGCTTGCCTGAAGAGTTAGTTGCAAGCTTAGCGCAGTCTCCCATAAAATCATTGCTTGCCTGCATAGAGGATAAGAATGTGTTCCCCTTGCTTGTTGATGTACCACATGACAGTTGTGTTGTCTGTTAGAATCAACACCTGCCCTGGAAGAAGTAACTCCTTGAAAGCCATTAATGCAAACTGGACTGCTAACATCTCCTTCATGTTGATATGTAGATGCTGTAGTCTGGCAGGCCACTTGTCTTGTATCCACTTTCCATTTAGATGAGCTCCCAAGCAATGTCCGAGGCATCTGTCGTTAAAATCTGACTCGCCTCTGGCCGGGTCACAGAGAGTCCCTTGTTTAGGTGACATTCCTGAGCCCACCACAGAAATTCTTTTTGAAGGCAAGGTATTATTTGAATGACAGTGTCCAAATCCTGGCAGTGCTGTGTCCATACATTTTGAGATACCATTGTAGCTTCCTCATATGCAGTTTGGCATTGGGAAGCACCAGAATACAAGATGCCATGAACCCTAATGCTTGAAGGACTGTCCTTGCAGTCAGCACGGACTGATGAGATAGTTGATGGAAGTAAAGTGATAGACTCTTTTGTTTGTCCGGGGTTAAAAAGGCCATCTGGGCTGCTGTATTCAGTCTCACACCCAGAAAGCACATGTCTTGAGAGGGTACTAGACTGGACTTTATTTCGTTCACAGAATACCCTAGGCATCTTAGCACTGCTATGACATGTTCCAGATGCTGTAGAAGGTCTTCCTTTTCTTGAGCCAGAATCAGGCAGTCGTCCAAGTAAGGATAGATTTGAATTCCTTGAAGCCTGAAGTAAGCTATCACTGGAGCCAGAACCTTTGTGAATACTCTGGCAGTAGATAAGCCAAAGGGCAATGCAGAGAACTGATAATGAGAATTTCCAGCTCGAAACCGCAGATACTTCCTGCAACTTAATAGGCACATGAAGGTAAGCTTCCTTGAGATCTAAAGTTACCATCCAGTGATCTTTGCCCAGCAGAGGTAAAAGCTGTTGTAACGTCAACATCTTGAACTTGGGAATGTCCAGAAAAGTGTTGAGGAGAGATAAATCCAAAATTGGTCTCCACGTGTTCCCCTTCTTTGGTACTAGGAACAGGCGAGAATAAAATCCTAGGCCCCTTTCTGATACAGGGACTGGCTGAATGGCCCCTATCTGGAGTAACTGAGAAACTTGCTTGTGAGCCTCTTTTCTTTGTGGAGGAGGAACGTCTGGCATGCCTTTGAAAGGGGCATTGTATGGAAATAAAATCTGTAACCGTGGTGAATGATATCCAACACCCATTTGTCTTGAGTAATTAAATCCCAATTTTCTTTGAAAAGAGACAGTCTTCCTCCCAAAGGAGCTGCCAGACGGGAATCTACTGGCAGCTGAAGAGACAGGTCATTGGGTCTGTTTACCCAAGGCCTGACCCCTGCCCTCACCAGAAGTCTGAGCAGGTGAACTCCCTGTTCTAGGCCGAAAAGAACCTTGAGCCCTGCCCCTACCACGTCTAGACCTACCCCTAGACTGGGAATCATAAGCAGGATATGTCCACCCCTTAGCAGGCCAATTTCTACTAAACTTCGGTGGCTGCACCTGCAAAATCTTTAACAGTTTGCATAGACTTAGCTTTGTCCTCCATTTTCTTTAAAACTGCTTCCACAGGCGATCCAAACAACACATCAGACTGTAAAGGAGCATCCAAAATCCTTGTCTTAACATGCTCAGCTAAATTCTGATCCTTCAACCAGGCATGCCTGCGAAGAACAGAACTAGTAGCAGCCACCCTCGAGGAGGCCTGTACAGCATCAAAACCACATTGCAAAGAATGCTTACCCACTTGTTCAGACACATGAACCAAATCCAGCAACTCTTTACACTCAATACCTTCCGCCAAAGCATCCACCTTAGATTTCAATTGTGAAAGGAGATAATTCTGATATTTTAGCATGTGAAACTGACAATTCAATGCTCTCATGGCTAGAGTGGAAGAAGTATACACTTTCTTTCCCCACCTATCCAAAGCCCTTGCCTCTTTATCAGTGGGAACAGGATTTTTAACCACAGAAGCTTTAACACCTTTAGGCCCTTGAGAAATAGTTTCTGGGTGAGGACTCTTAAACAAATACTTATGAGCTTGGGCACCCTATAATACCTATCAGGCTTAACAGGAGCAGGAGGCAAAGAGTCAGGGTTCAGGGAAGCCTCTGCAAAAACATCTTCCACCACATTCAACACAGGAGGAATAGCTAAGGGCCTATGCTGGGGTAAAACAAGAATTCCCTAAGCCTTTTCCTGGAATCAGAATAATCCTGGCCTTCCCATTTAAAGTGCTCCTCATGGAATGCAGAGTCTCTGAAATGAGAAATCCTCAGGAGGAGAAGCTGTAGGAGTGGAATCATCCACATCAGAATCAGAATAAGTAGGATACTCCTGCAAGTCTTCCAGAAGACTGTGAAGCCTCTGAACACTGTTCAAAACTATCAAACTCGGTTCCACCCTAGGCCTCTTATCAGGCGGGGCATAGAACCTCTAATCATAGTAATCAAATCTTCTGCCATTTTAAGCATATGTTTCTTAGGTACAGAACCGGAGAAGCCCCACTGAAGCTGAACTAGGCCTACCTCTCAAAGAAGTTTTGGCAACAGAAGGAGAGGCTCTAACTACCTTGGGAAGAGAGGGAAGAACAGTCACCTGAGAAGCCCCTCAGCCTGGCCTACCTCCTGAGAAGGCACATCCTGTAACAGTAGAGTTTCTGCCTGGGACTCCATGGAAACTCCTGGCAAAACCTCTGGCTCCACTGAGCCTTCTAAAGAACCGGCATCCGGGACTGCCGGTTCATCAACCCTAGGCTTCGCTGTTTTGTGCTTGCGCTTGGAGCATCCGACGGCATTTTATAATTGCAACGCTTCCCAAACACTAACCTGGCACAGTCTAACCTCCTCTTAATAGTGCGTTTGTTAAACCTAGCACAAGAGCGGCAACCAACAACGCCGTGCTCAGGCCCTAAACAAGGTATACACAAGGTATGGTAATCCCTATGAGGTATCTGTTTCCCACAAGAAATACAGTTATTCACTTTTTCTGACATCCGTAAAATACTGAGGCAAGAAAAACCAAAATGTTCAACGGGTACTTAGCCAACTCTGTTTCGGTCTGAAACTCCGGTTTCGGAAATATTTCAGAACGCCAACCTGCACTCGCAAAACTGCTTCTGCATCGGACCATGCGGCAAAAAAGACTGAGGATATGACGTCAGTCATGCGTAGGTACCTGGACGCACCTCGCGTCAGTCCCGCGCGCCTGACCGACGTCAGCCTTATACTCTGGTATTCGGGCCGACTGGATGCGGACTATACCCAATAGTTAGGACTGCAGCAATGGGGAACGAAGAACATCTAGATGGCCAATACTATCAGGATTATTTTCTTTTATGTAGATGATATTTCTATTATTACAGGCAAAGACATGCCCCACATGTAACTCCATCATTTCTTCTCTGATCTGTGTTAATAATCTG
The DNA here is from genome assembly GCF_019279795.1 of Protopterus annectens. Classification (NCBI taxonomy): domain Eukaryota; kingdom Metazoa; phylum Chordata; order Ceratodontiformes; family Protopteridae; genus Protopterus; species Protopterus annectens. The sequence continues at coordinate 1,397,773,794 of NC_056744.1, forward strand.
AACAAAATAAACTCCAAATTGACCACAAAAAAGTTCTGCTTTTTTCTTCCCCCTCACAGTCTCTTGACTTCCTCTCCATTAAGGACTTTTCTGTCCTTACTATCTCACAAAATAACAGCAATATTATGCTTTTTGTTAACAGATTACAAATATTTGCTTAACCTTTAATTCTACATTAAGCTCTACACCCCACACTGATAATATCATTAATAAAGTCCTATCACAGTTAATGTAGGCTATCAATTTACTATCTCCTACACAAAGCAATGGCCAAGAATGTCTTTCTCCTTAAACTAGAATATTGTCTTCTTGTACTTGCTTTACACTCCACTTATAACACTAAAAGACTAAAAGTTACTGAGAATAAAACTGGCAGATTTGCCTTACTTGCTAACACCCATGTACACCATTGCAACCTTCTAAATGACCCAAATTGGCTACCTATGACTGAAAGGTCTACTTACCTTCAATGCATCTTACTGCCTCTCTGAAAAGTAACCCCCCAATCTGGGAACAGTCCTACTCCATGTTGGGATTCCCAGGAGAACTTAACCCCCCCCCCTTAAAACAGTCACTGTTGAAATGGCTTTTTCATAAACAGCCTCAGCTCTCTGGAACAAACTACCGGTTGAAACAAGGCAACAAGATACATTTACAAATGTAAAATAAATAAAAATAAATACAAAATTTACCAAGTTTAAAAAGTGATAAGAAAGTTGCTTGTAAATTGTTTAGGGATAATGTATAAAAAAACTTAAAGTTCTAAAAATGCTTACAGTCTCTTAACTGTTTTCTTTTGCCATTTAACTGTTCCTTCTCCTGTGTTCTCTTCTTATAGTTTCATAGTTTCATAGTTTAGTACTAGGCTATCTGCCCTGGGGCATTTGTAAGCCTAGCCATAGTGATGTGGCTTTCGCCACCCCATAAAATGGTACAAAAATGCACAGAATAGATTTAGAATACTGTGCCTCTGTCTAGTAGTGACACAGAGAAGGTCCCCTTATATAATAGAATTAGTTTACTGTGCCCCTGTCTAGTAGTGACACAGATGTGACCCCTGGAGTAAACTTACGATCTCCCATCCATTCATCAAGATTTCTCTTGAAGACAGTCAGTGAGGGGCTCTGCCTAACATGAACTGGGATCTTGTTCCAGAGCATGGGAAGCCTCTGGGTTATGAATCTATCCCTCCAGCATGTCCTATTCATACTTGTGCCAAGGTTTAAGTCTTTAGCTCTCGCGGTTCTGATGGATTTGGATTTTTTGAGGTGGAGCATGTCCATCAGTTCCTGATTGGACATGGCCTTGTACGTCAGGCAGAGATCACCTCTGAGCAGGCGGTATGCTACTGAACAGAGCTGGAGTTTCTTTAGTCTGGCAGAATAAGACATATGTTGGAGACCCTTGATCCTCTTGGTGAGGTACTTTTGTGGTCTCTCCAGCTGTTGAAAATGCCGGGTGAGGTACATACCAAATGGGGCATTGTACTCAGTCATGGGTCTGATGAGGGAGGAGTATAGGGGTACAATGACATCCTTGGATCTGGATGTGAATCCCTTCATGATAAGGTGTGCAAAGTAGAATGTTTTTCTAACCACTTTGGCAACGTGGGTGTCAAATGAGAGGTCGCTGTCGACTTGGGTCCCTAGGTCTCTGATTACTTTTTCTGTACTCAGCGGGTTGTTGTCTATGTGATAATTTGTGGGTACTTTGTTTTTCCCAAAGGGGATGACTATACATTTTTTGGCATTTAGTTTAAGGCCATGACTCCGGCACCAGTTGTCCGTTTCTGTGAGGCCTTTTTGTAGGATGTATGTGTCCGCTGGTGTATCGACTATGGTGCCCAGTTTGCAGTCATCTGCGAACTTTGTCAGCCACAACCCTCCCATGTTTGCTTTAACATCTGAGAAATAAATGCCGAACAAGAGGGGTCCCAGGACAGATCCCTGTGGGACACCACTTGTGACTGGCTTTGAGTCTGACATTGGTCCAGCGATTTTAACTTTATGGGTTCTGTCCTTTAGCCAGTTTGCAACCCATCTAGTGACATAAGGGTTTACATTTAAGCTGTTGAGCTTATCTATGATGCCTGAGTGGGGTATTGTGTCGAAGGCCTTAGCCACGTCCACGTAGGCTGTATGGACTGCTTTGCCCTCATCAATGGCTCTAGTGACTGTTTCGAAAAAGTCAACCAGGTTCAAAAGGCAGGATCTGCCCTTTACAAAGCCGAACTGGGTGGGGTCAAGTGTCTGTAGGTCCCCAATGTCTCTGTTTATGAGTTCCATAATGATTCTTTCCATAGCTTTGCAGACCAGGCTGGTTAAGCTTATGGGGCGGTAGTTCCAGGGTCTGTAGAGGTACCCCCTTTATGGAGTGGGACCACTGTTGCTGTATGCCAGTGTTCAGGTATATATCCTGTAGTAAGGCTAAGGTTAAATAGCATTTTTATGTGCGGGTTTAGCTCCTCTTGGAGTTCACGTAGCACGCAACCCAGGATACCGTCAGGTCCCATTAATGCTGTGTTTTTAGCTTTGCTGAGGGCGGCTCTCACCTGGACATCTAAGATGACAGGGAGATTACATTCAGCTGGGATAAGTATTTCTTCTTTTGGGGGTGAGAGAGGGGAGAAATTTGCACTGAACCTGTCAGCCAGAATGTTGGCAATATCTGCGGGTTCAGTGTATTTTTGTTGTTGTGAACTACCTCTGAGCATATCTGAGGGTTTCTGCCCAGGTTTCTAACATAGCTGAAAAAGGCTTTGTGGTTATCTTTAGTGTCCTTAGCGATTTTTCTCTCAAAGTTGGCCTTGGATGTTTTCATGAGAGAACGTAGTTTTCTGCTAGTGTTGATCAGAGATGTCTTCCCTTTATGGGATTTTGCTCTGTCGTGCAGTAGCTTCCTTCTTTTGTTATACAATTTGTTAATGGCTGAGGTCCACCAGACAGGACGCTTGCCTTTGGTGGAGAGGGACTTGGATTTATTTGGGATTGCATGATCCATGCATTCTTGGAGATGTCCATAGAAGGCATTTGTGAAGGATTCAGCATTGTGGGATGTGGTATCCACTGGCCCAGTGGGCTTAAAGGATACCATCTCAGTCTTAAGAAGAGTGAAGTCTGCTTTTGAGAAGTTTTTCACTGTGGTCTTTTGTGCTGGGGGTGGAGGTGGGATATGTATATCCAGGGTGATTAGTTTGTGGTCAGATCTCATTAGTGAGCGGTATACCTCTGGTGTGGAGCATTTTGTCCCCATGTTTGTGATGATCAGGTCTAGTATATTATCTCCCCTAGTGGGAGAGGTGACTAGTTGTTCCAGTGCATTTGAATTTATGAATTCCAGGAACCTTTGGGCTAGGGTGTTAGGGCTAGAATAATGTACCCAATCTATGTTAGGGTAGCTGAAGTCTCCCAGTATGATGGTATTTTGTGATACATTCATATCCTCTAATGTCTTCAGGAAGGCTGAGTGGGGTTCCTGAGATTGGGAGGGTGGTCTGTAACATGCTACCAGTTGTATAGCAGTTTTGCCTATGGTTAGTTGCACCTGTATGGTCTCTGATGCTTCATGTGTTGCTACTAACCTGGAGGTGTGGGTGTCCTTGATGAATATGGACACTCCCCCTCCCTTTGTGGTTCGGCCCGGGTTTTGGAGCCGAAAAGCATGATACGAGGTAGTCTCTAGGTGTATGCCTGTTAATCTCTATTTTTACTCATTTCCAATTGAGTTTTTTTTTTTCAATGAAATTCAATTCTAAACCTTTAAAAAGCAATTCATGTACCTAAATAGTATTGCAACCCATGTAAACTAATAAAACCTAACGTAAGCCTGTTACTTTATTAGAAGAGTATAAGTGTAATACCTGTATATGAACTTTTTTAAAATTTTGCAACTATATAAACTTAACATTATCACATCTGAAGGTTATAAGTTAAGTTTATTGCCTCTGTGCCCAGACAGTGGCTGAAAAGGGTCTCTGGACCAGTCCAGTTACCCAGTTATGGAACAGTAAATAAATGCAAACAAATAAAATAGTATCAGACTGATGAAATGTACCACTAGAAAAACAAAACAGAAAGAATAACGAAGATTACTAGAATCAGATGGCATGATTACACTAGTTAAATCACAATATATTTGCAAAAATAAAACAACTAATAAGCAGGAAACTGAAATGATGTGCATACATAGAGATGAAGTAATACTCTGTAACACTAGTAGAAATGCAAACTATCTTGGGTGATGTTTTACATCCTGTTGCCTTGGTGTCCAATTTATTTCATGATGTAATCACTTGCCAAGATTCCCCCCATTTTAACGAACTATGGAAGTTATCAGGGGAAAGTTTCCAGCAGATGCACTGGCAGAGATTGTGTGTGGCTTTTGATTATGTTTTTATCATCACAACTTGTGAAAACTGCATTGACTGGGATGCGCTCCATTGTAGATTCTCACTTATTTTTACTTGCAGTGCAAAGACATCAGTACAGAGAATTTACTTAATGTATAACATGCCCTTCCAGAGCTGCAGCATAGGAATTTGGTGCCCTGGGAAATGCATCCTTTTCTCTTCACTACAGCACCTACAAGCAATTACAATCAGTTTCTAAACAGTTATATTGTTTATGTAACAATATAAAAGAAAAGAAACAATTCAACAGCCCACAATCTGTTGTTAAAAAGGTATATGACTAAGTGGTGTGAAACAAAGTCTTGAAGGTTTGCAAAAAATTTTCTTCTCTTTTTATTGTAATTGGAAGTGTTGGAATCTACCTTGTAGTGTAGTGATTCATTGTAATACAAGTAAAGCATTAAAGATGTTGAGAATGCTTACAGTTGAAATGAGATACAAATTAGGAAAATATATTAACTATTTTTAACACAAAGCAAATTGAGGGAAACAAAGCAGAATTAAATGAAACAGATAATGAAATGCACAAGGTAAATTACATTAAAAACAAAGAATAAAATGAGATTATAAACAGGAGGGAAAACAATACAAAGAGTGACAGAGAGAGAGAGAGAGAGAGAGAGAAGTCAAGAAATTGTTTAGATAAAATGGGATAATGTGTAAAAAGCAGCAGGAAAAATTACAGAGAGAAGAGACAGAGATAGATGAAATAAGAAGGTCCAGGTATAAGATTACAAATAGTTTACAAATGTTTACTTTAAATTCTGTTAGGTCTTTAAAGATTTTCTTTCTACAGCAGAAACAGCTGGATCAAGTCTGAAGAAGACTTTTCACATAGTTGGGAGACAGGGTTGGAGAGCAGTAGTTGTCAGTTACATATTCATAATGGCTAATGATGTGAGGCATATGAAAGGTGAACGGTAAGAGGAGGACTTAAGCAAAATAAGTTTAGAAAATAAATGAAGAATATTAGTAGAATATTAATGGAACAGTGCAATAAAGTGATATATATGCATACGACAGGTTAACAAACTGGCAGGCTTAATAAAGGGCTCTTAGTAATCACAATCATTTATGATAGCTTGTAAACTGTCAAATTGTTCTTTTCTTTCAAAGATAGGAACACACTATTAGGCTGTTACATGACATCTTGTTTCTGTCTTAAAAATAACAGTAAAACAGTTTACAAAGTGCCATTAACTGATCTGCTTTTTGACAGCATGCATTACCATTAGCACAAAACACTCTTGCTGCAGCTCCTGAAGGGCATATTCTAGTATAGGGATGAGAACATTCATTGCTACTGAATTCCTTGTTTCAGCTGTAAGGAGAATGGTCATCATGTCAGCAGCCATTAGTTCGACAATGACAGTGATAGATGGGTGGGGGAAAGGTTTAGATAAGCTCCAAAATATTTAAAAGAGTTTACTAGTTCCACTCAATGGCACAACAGAACAAAGGTTTTGAGTATAGGTTGGAAACATAATGGTGTGTGCCAAACAATATACATTCGATCTTGGTGTAGTTAACTGGCAGTTTATGGTTACTGAACCAAAAATAGATCTTTTTGAAATCATCTTGAATTAGGATTTGGAATTTCTGGGTATTAGAAAAAAGTTTTCAGAAAGTTGTCAGCATAGGGGATCATAGTTTGTCATGATAACTTACTCTGAGTAATGCTTAATACTGTAAAAAAAAATAATAGATCTCTAATACTGAACCTTGGAGAACTTTGGGATGATAGGCTACATTAATGAATTGATCTAAGGGTTAACTGTTAAACCATAAGAGAGTTATACGTGATCCTGTTAGAGGCACATTTTTGTATAACAGAGACAGAGCTCCATTTTGAAATATCAGTACTCACAATGTCAAGTCCCAAAATGTTAAAAAAAAAAAAAAAGACTGAAAACACAGGAAAAAAGCACATACTGAATATCATTCTTCTCTTTTAAGCTAAGCTATGTTATTTTTTATTTTTTGCCAGTTGGCAACCTCCCTCCTGAACCCCTCATATGGGGGGGTAAGACCCTCTGAACATCTATATACCAAATATGAGACTGCAATGCCCTGGAAAAAAAGGGAATATTCCAAGAAATGGCAATCCGAGACTTAGTATATGCAAGTCTGGATTTCTAACCATTCGGTCTCCACATTCAGGGGCTCAGAATTGTTATTCCCTACATTTTAAATGGTTACCATGAGATATAATTTGATAGCTTATGTTTTGCCAAATAGAAAGAATGAATGAATGGAAATAAATTTAGCCAGATGACAGTGCCTTAAATTCCTCCAATACAAAACATTTTATTGACGGGCCAAATTGAAATTGTCTACTTTATCAAATACTTAAGTGAGCTGGATCAAAGCGCTTTATTATTTTATGCCTGTGACAAGTTAATGTGCATAATACAGGAAGGATAAACTAAAACAGAAACACCTCCGCTTGCTTGAAAAGAAAAAGAAAATGCCTGTACTTTGTACAAAGTTATACATTTCTGATTTAGCATTGTGTATTGATTTGAAATGTTAGTTAATAATTAGGTTGTTATTCAATTAATCAGCTGGTACTGTATTTAAGGCTTGTTAACAGTTGATACAATGGATTCTGATGAAGTCTTGACGAGATAGATGAAAGCGCGCTCAATCCCAGTCGTGTTTGTTATGTTGTTTTTGGTGTTTTATTAAACCTACAGTTTATTCAAGTACAACGAGTGGCTCACATACTTTTGTGGTACGATATTTACGGTTTCACTGGTGTTCGAGGAGTTATTGGAGGATACCCTTTATGGTAAAAGCAAGCGGAGGTGTTTTCGTTTTGGTTTATCTTTTTTGACGTGGAGGAGTGGAGGATTTGGTTATTTTGTGCAACCGCCAGCGTTTACGAGGGATCCCCATGGAAAGAGACAACTCACTGTTAAGTCAACTTCTTAGGCTTATTCATAGCCACTCGCAAGGCTGTAATGATTCAGGCAGCCTGTTGGACACCAATGAGTCTATTCCCTGTGCTCAAGGAAGTCCCAAGGAGACCCGGAGGCCAATGATGACATCACGGACAGTTACGGAGGGTGAAGGCAGCGTTTTAAACCCTAACAACGGCTTCGGTGAACGCTCGACCAACCCGGTTCGTGTTGGATTATCTAAAGATAATGTTCCGGGTAAAAACAATCCCTTGGATGCATACAAAAACATTTCATTTTCGGAATGGCTTGGTAAATCTTTTACGGCGACTATGCAGGATAAAGATAAAGAAAAAACCGTAAGGGACAATTACAGCTACAAGGATAAATGTAAGCTACTTGAATCTGAGCTATTTAAGTATAAAAATTTGTGTTTAGAGAACTGGTACTTGACGCAATGCGTCGAACACAACATTGTACCTAAAGGATTGAGACTGAGTAAATACCCCAATAATATACGGGGGAATGAAAAGTTATTTAAAACTATATCCGATTTACTGAATGAGTGTGGTATTTCTATTTTGAAAGCAATGATAAGTAGTAATACCGAAATAATAGAGGATATTAAAACATGTATAGATGTTTTACAATTAGACATTACCAAAGATTTGTTTTTTACACTGCAAGAATACAAAGATGTGTATTGTAAAGTGCTTCATGATGTAGATGTCATTATAACCAAAAATTACAAGAGGAAGTTAGGAAAAATTGTACAAGATTTACATGACTATAGAGAGGGTAAGGCATATATGGATCCTGGGAAATTTTATAGGAAGAAGTCCTATAATGACAAAGTGCCCAATGGTAATGATGGTTTTGGTAGAAGGTTTGAACCCGAACCTCATTACTCTCATAGGGCTCAAGGCCAGGAAAGGGGGCCTAACTTTGTAAGTCCTAATTATGTAGATGAGAATTATGTAGATGAGGACTATGCAAGGGAAATAGTACCTGACCATGGTTTCCCTTTGGGGGAAGGGGGAGAGGGAGTGAGAAGGTCGGAGAGACTGAAAAAACAGAATCACCCTTTTTCCTATGCAGAAGCAGCAGGGAACCAATACTCGAGAAAACGGGGGACGAACAACTTCAGATAGGGTCTGGTCTAAATGTGACTGTCACAACTATTATGGATCACGAGGATTTTTTAGATAGTAGTTGTAGTAATGTGATTTCAGATAATGTGAACACAAGGTGTGATATACAAGAACTAGGGGACATGAACAATATTAATGATGGAAATATAATTTCCACCAAATGCAAAATTAGTGTGGACAACAACTTCTACATTTACAATTTTACTGATTTAGAGGTCACTACCTCCTTTTTTGGGCTTTTTACAAAAGGCTTCTCGTTTATTCCTATAAAAAAAACAAAAATGGAGGATTTATTACTTGATGTTAAATTATTTACAAGAAAGTTACACCTTAAGAATTTATTTAAACAAGAAGTTAATACGAACATGAATACATTAAAAAGGAAGAGTGTATTCAACCCTCCCTTGCAACATGACATTGCCAATTTTGAGACTCATGTATTATATATGATTAGGGAAGGATATAAAGGGGATGATGGAATAAAAGAACTGAGTAATTTGACAAGTGAAGAAGTTATCATTTTGAAAAAGTTACAGAGTAACGACAAAATAAGGATCATGAAACCTGATAAAGGGGGAGGTGTGGTTCTGATGGACCACTGGGACTACACTCGCAGGATGCTGGATATTCTCAATACAGGGGACAGATACCGAATAGCGTCTAGAAACGAGATGAACATTTGTTATAAGAAAATAGACCTTTGGTTGGAAGACAATCTCTTACAAGGTCTAATAGATTTGGATCTGTATAATTATTTTAAAGTTTCTAAACCTGTAATTCCGGAAATATTCGGCATCCCCAAAATACATAAAGACGTCCAAAATCCCCCTTTTAGACCTATTGTGACCTCTCAGTGTTCTAAAACGCAGCCCCTTGCCATTTTTATAGACACAAAATTAAAGAACTTCCATTTGGACTATAGACATATACTTATTGATTCATGGGACTTTCTTACTAAATTCAATGCTGTTCCATATAATGAAAATTTTGTTTTTGTAACGATTGACGTCCGAGATTTATTTTCTGTAATACCCCATGACATTGGTCTAACCTGGTTTGAACATATGTTAGTTGAATTTAACTTTTGTAACACGACTGACTTCAGGTTAATTCTTGAGAATATGGAGTTGGTGTTGAAAAATAATTTCCTCTATTTTCAGGGAGACATATACCACCAGACGGGTGGGGTGGCAATGGGTTCTTCCTGTGCCCCCACCTATGCCAATATTATAATGCTTTTTTGGGAGCTGGAATATGTTTTTAAATCCAATTATTGGGAAAATGTTATTACATATTTCAGGTTTTTGGATGATATTTTTATGGTGTGGAAAGGTACTGTTGAACAAGTAGAGGAATTTATTCATTATTTACACACAACTACTACTTTCCTGGAATTTACTTTCCAATACAATAAGGAACAGATAAATTATCTTGATGTGACAATTATAAAGAACAAGTTGGGTAACAAATATGAATCTCGGATTTTTAGAAAGGAATGTTTCTCAAATTCATACGTTCATTTTGAAAGTGACCATCCCCTATACCTTAGGAGAAATATAGTTAAAGGTCAAATGATCAGGGCCTCCCGCATGACCAGTGAAGATGTTATATGTGTTGAGGAAATGGAATTAATACAAGGGTTATTTAGGGATAGAGGTTACCCACTTAGACTAATAAAGAATGTTAAACGTGAAGTTATGAGAAAACGGAACATTCAGTATACGCCATTATTGACACACAATTATGGAATTGTAGGACAGACAACAACTATCCCCCCAAGGACAAACAGTAATATTCTAGATGATAATAATATACCCCGTATGATTTTGACTTATTACAAAGGGATATACTGGATACAAAGAGGCATAAACGAAGCATGGAAAATGTTCTCCAAAATTAGTACTGATGTTTCCATTTTTCAACAACCATTGAGGTTTGGGTTTAGGAAAAACCACAATTTTAAAAAACTATTTGAGAGGAAAAAGCCCCCTTGTGTAAGTGGAACACAGCAAAAGGTGGGGACTTATAAATGTGGTAGATGTGGACAATGTACCTTCATATTGGGGGAAAAAATGCTTTGGTTGAGTAATATAAGCCTAAAATTGAAAAGCAAGGGCTATCACACTAAGGGGGTGGTTTATTTAGCCTTGTGTTTGACCTGTGGAAAATATTACGTCGGTAAAACCGAACGTAAGTTAAAACAGCGGGTCTATGAACATATAAGAGATATAAATAAAAGAAATGATAATAATGCCCTTTTTAGGCATACTGAGGTGTGTGAAAAAGCCAATATTAAGTTTTGGGTCCTTGAAGAGGTTATAAGAAGTGACAGGGGAGGTGATTGGGAGTCCCTACTAGAATACAGAGAAATGATTTGGCAACTCAGGCTTGATGCCTGTGGTTCCAATGGGATGAACGATCACCTCTCCATTAAACCTTCCCTAAAACTTCTATCCAATAACCCTAAATTGAGTTAAACAGTTTTTGAGTGGTTATATTGGACATCTAAGGAGGATGTTCCTGATGGCCACCATTATTTTTGGCTATTTTTTGCTATTTTATACAATTGTTACACTGTTATAGAGTAGATGAGGTACACTCAAACAAAATAATAGATACCATACATATATATGTACAAACACAGAATATACAGAATATACACATTTATATATACACAAAGGTTGATTCATGTATTTTTGACGACATCTGGAGCACTTTGTATGTATTTAATTTATTCTGCTATTTATTCCACAACATTTAAGACAATATATGCACTATAGTTAAATGTTTTTTATTGTTATACATATTTTTTAAATATTTTAAATATTTTTAAATATTTTTAGATAAGGTTTTTTAACATTTGGTATTAAGAAAATGCCTGTACTTTGTACAAAGTTATACATTTCTGATTTAGCATTGTGTATTGATTTGAAATGTTAGTTAATAATTAGGTTGTTATTCAATTAATCAGCTGGTACTGTATTTAAGGCTTGTTAACAGTTGATACAATGGATTCTGATGAAGTCTTGACGAGATAGATGAAAGCGCGCTCAATCCCAGTCGTGTTTGTTATGTTGTTTTTGGTGTTTTATTAAACCTACAGTTTTTTCAAGTACAACGAGTGGCTCACATACTTTTGTGGTACGACATTTACGGTTTTACTGGTGTTCGAGGAGTTATTGGAGGATACCCTTCATGGTAAAAGCAAGCGGAGGTGTTTCTGTTTTAGTTTATCCTTTTTGACGTGGAGGAGTGGAGGATTTGGTTATTTCATAATACAGGAAGCCTTCATCATAATGATAAAATGCAACAATCTGAAAAACATTTTTCAGTGGTCATAAAGAACTCACTCAGTAGTTTTAAACCACCCCATTCAACTTTAATGCAACAACAACAAAAAACATGCAAGTTAAACAAGGTTAATCAGAGTAAGCAGTATCTATATAAGAGATAATGGGATATGTAACCAAATGTAGCACATCTGTTTGTCATGGCACAAAACATTGCTGCTGCAACACTGCATTCATAAGATGTCTAATTCCTTATGGTTGCAGGTTTGGATATCACCATCTGCAATGCCAAGAAAACTTGCTATTTGTTCTCAGACACAAACAAGAACAGCAGAACGGGGCAGGGAATCCAAACTCATGCATGGAAAATCATGATTTATGTATGCAACAGAAATTCTCATATGATGCACCTGGAAAAGACAGATGACAGCTACTTCCTCCTGAAAGAAATGTTGCTGTAAACAGGCCCCTTGACCATGTAATACTATTTGATGACTCAGGATCTACGTATATATTTATCTATGAAAAACAGTGATGTAAATGTAGGCAGGGGAAATCGTGAACCATTATATGTACATGTTCTATACCTGCTTAACCTTTTAAGCACTAACTGACATTGCTATGCATATGGATCAAGATAAAAGGCAGGTGGGCAAAGAGTACTATCATCCATGGGGGTGAAACTTTCAAAAAGAGCTTGCTGCATAGATATCTAGTACTGAAAAAAAATCAGCATGTTAGTAACCACACCAGACACTGTGTTAGCTGTATCAGTTAAATGTATCCCAAAAAGGAAGAGATGCTTCAGTGTTGAGTACAGCCATGCCTTATGCCCAGAATTGCAGCCCCTTTCATATGAGGTGGCATGAGTGTCCCACACTGGTACAGCTTTGCTGCCTAGTGTATGTCTGTAGTTTACTGTGGCCTTAGCTGTCATAACATATACACTAAACTAAGATGTTTCAAGTTTTGCATTTTTGTCACCAAGTCTTATAAAATGATCTACAAACAGAGTACCCAGTGCATCATGTCTTTGTGTATACATCAGTAATTAACAGTGACTTGTGCACACCTGCTCTTCTCCCGAGCCTCGTCACTCACCGACAGGGACAGCCCCCATGCTTAATAGGCATTGACCTGCAGTAGAAAAAGTATCTTAGATGACATTAGACAAAATCCTACTACAGCAGCATACAGGCATTAATGAGTTGTAATCAAATGCATTTTAGGTTAACTCACTTCCACAAAAAAGGCATATCCTCTCAGGCAGCCCTTTCCCCTCCCCAAATCACGAGTGATTGCTTCCCTGGTGTTTACCATGGAAATAACACTATTCATTGTGCCCTCAAGTGTGAGAGTTGTTCCCTACCTCTGAGACAGGTGAGTGGGGTTTAACCCTTCACACCTTCCACTCCCTGTCTTGTTCTTCCAGTGCCAAGCCTGATAATCAAATTTTGGTCACCTGGGTTGCAGTCAGATCTCTGCCCGCTTTGCCACATAGCCAGGCTGGTCACAAGTGATATGTTCAAGAAACTACAACAGTAATGTTCTCTACTTTTGCAGAAATTGCCAAATGAATAACAAATTCTGCCTCCAACTCACAATACCTTCTCTCTTTCCATGTACTGACAAAATAATCTTCTATATTCCCTATGCTATCACAATAATCTATCTTCCCACCATTTCAAATCTTCTGTCACCTTCTTTCTTATCATGTTTCATTCTGCCCTTTCCTTTCCTTTAGTATTCTTATTTGCCTATCCAATACCCCTAATTATTACTCACTTATCTGCAGCCAATACAAATTGTAAATATAGAAAATACTGTAATTTATATTCTTAGTAGTTTCAAAAGCTTGACAAGTTAACATCATGTTATACTGGCAAGCAAATATCACACCTCTTGTCATACTAATCTGTGGACATAACACACTTTTCATCTGCTCTACATTTGCAAAAAAAATATGCTTGTTTACTTGTCATCCCATTTATTCTAACTTTTGCATAATTGTGCACTTGTTACTTACTAATGAAAACAGTATGTTTTTTTCTTGGTTTGTTTATAACCCTGGGATGGTCAGAGGTGAATTTCTTGTCATCCATGTCTCGAACACATAATAAGATGGTTAAGATCAGAGACCCACTCATACTCGAACACATAATAAGGTGGTTAAGATCAGAGATGCACTCATAATCACCCATGTTGTATATTGAGCAGTTATACTGTAAAGTTGGTAAAATACAGCTTTGATAAGCATGTTTCATCCCTGCTAAGCTCTATTCTTGTGCAATATTATAAAAAAGCAACCACCAAGAACAGCAGCCACAAGCTAAAACAGTTTTAAAATTTGTAAAACATTTCAAACTGTCAAACTTCTTTTTTTGTATGTGGCATCACAAAGTCTATTGTTACAGGATCAAAAATATGCTTTACTTCTGTCTCTTGTCTATGGGGAATGCGGTGTGTATTTTCATTTTTTTATTTCTGTCCTGTAGCACAATGATTCAGCTAAAGATCTATTTGCCACACATCTGGCATCACTAAGTAGGTTACAGCTTTGAAAGTTGTGAAACATCAAGATCTCCTACACATTTGTCTTTCTTCCTCTAACTGGTAGTACATAGAGCAGGTAAAGTTCCATCCACTACATAAAGGATTATGATTGGGGTCACTGATCAGAACCCATTTAATATATGTTTGAGACACAAATGCCAAGAAATTCACCTCAAGAGCGAAGTGTTCAACAGGTGACTCTTGGCACCCCTGTCGAGACCGCGTAACTTATGGTTATGATCAGAGACTCCATCATAATTCTTTGTAGTGCATAGAGATTTATCTGCTTCATGTACTACTAGTTACAGTAAAATAAGAAAATAAAAATAGTGAAGTGATCTGCTAGCTTTCAAAGCTGTAAAGCACCTAGCTGCTTCGCAAGCGCTGTCAGAAAGGCAGCGTAACACAGTCCTTTACATTTACACTCACCTTGCCATTTCTCTAAACTGTGTAGATTTTCACAAGAATGCCAGACTTTTGCTTAATTTGTTTGGTTTGTTCCTCATAATGTCAGTGGCTTTCAGACAAATCATGGAGGATTGAAGTCACTGAAGAGTGACATACATTTGAGTTTCAGAGTTCATATCCTACACAGAAAATGCAGGCAAACAAACATCCATTTATTCAAGCAATTTTCTAAGCTTGTAAGAGGAAGAGGCACCATATCAATATGGATAGCTTGTAAAACCAAATCTTTTATTCTATCTCTGGCATTTTCAGACACATACTAGAAGATTTTACTGTCTAGAGTGGGATTCAACCTTAACAACTTAAGCGGGGGCTGCTTAACATTTGTTAAGGTCAGGGTCTCACATTGGGTATTGCACCACTGTAGTGCTTAAGTGATTTGTCTTTTTCTGAATATCGAAGGGTGATCAAGGCACTACATGCACTACAAAGAATTTGTGGTCAGCTTTCCAGATCATGACTGAACTGTTAGACATTCTTGAAATGGATGCCAAGATACACATTTTGAGCTTCACCTCACTTCATTTTCAAGTTCTTAACATCATTGTCTCGAACACTTAACTCTTACAATCAGAGACAATATCATAATCTTCTGTGTCCCTCAACTACTTTACAATTGTATCAAAAATATTGTTCTTGTTTACATGGTTTAATAGAAACCTCAGGCTGGACCTGAAAATGGCTCACAGAGATGAGTGTAAATAAGAAGTTATGTACTCACCATAACGTTCCATCTGAGTAGGTAGTTTCATTTGTCTGCAACCTGTGTGTCTTGGATCCGATATCGGATCCGAGCCGGCAACTTGTTTCAAGCTAATGGATCCGAGCTCCTAGCTCCTCCCTTCACCCATAATCTCCTGCTAACCCTCCATGACCTCAGATCGAGTTTGCCCGTCAATATATACCCAACAAAATGGTATCCAACTACCAGTAGATCCGAAGAAGGCCAGGGGGAAGGAGGGGGGGATGGTTGCAGACAAATGAAACTACCTACTCAGATGGAACGTTATGGTGAGTACATAACTTCTTAATCTGAAGTAGGAAGTTCATTTGTCAGCAACCTGTGGGACAGAGTCCCCAGCTACCTGCACCTTGGGTGGCCATCAATGGAAGGAAATTACGAAGCACCGCAGAGCCAAAGGATGCTCTCCCTCTAGAAAGCATGTCTAGTTTATAGTGGTTAATAAAGGTATGAGATGAAGCCCAAGTGGCTGCAGAACAAATATCATCCAATGGAACTCTAGAATTGAAGGCCGCAGAGGTAGAAATGGAGCGGGTGGAATGGGCACGAACTCCTTCGGGTGCGGATCTACCCAAGGCTTGATACGCCAATAGGATACATTGAGAAATCCAGCGTGATAAGGATACTTTTGAGATAACTTTCCCCAAGTTAAATTTGGCAAAGGAATCGAACAGCTGGTCGGATTGTCTATGGCCAGCTGTCCTATGAGTATAGAAGCGAAGCTGCCTATGAACATCTAATGAGTGCAGCTTGTATTCTCCTTTATTTTGATATTTAGGGAAGAAAACCGGTAGATTTATGGATTGATTTATGTTGGCTTCCGATGTAATTTTGGGAAGAAAGGAAGGATTGATCCTGAGGTACACTCTATCTGGGTGAAAGATCAGGTAAGGAGGCTTCACCGAGAGAGCTTGAAGCTCCGACACTCTTTTTGCTGAAGTGATGGCAACAAAGAATGCCGTTTTCCATGAGAAGAAATTGAGATCTACTGAAGCAGCAGGTTCAAAGGGTGGAGCAGTCAAGGCTTGAAGAACTAGTGTAAGATCCCAGGGTGGCACGGCTTCTTTTACAGGGGGGTCTAAGTAAAAAGGTGCCCTTGAGAAAGGTTTTACACAATTTGGCCAACATCAAAGGCCCTGCATCATGTCCCACGTGGTAATGTGATATGGCTGCCAATTGCACTTTGACAGTTGAACAACTAGTGCCTTCCTGAAAAAGTTCAGTTAGGAAGTCTAAAATGGATGGAAGAGGAGCCGTAAAGGGATCTAGCTTATGATGCTCTGCCCAAATGGAAAAACATTTCCATTTACTGCGATACACTTTCCTGGTGGAGGGCTTATGCGCTGCCACGAGGATGGCTTTGACTGGTGAAGAGATACCGGGAGTCCTAACTAGGAGTGGAACTGGAGCAACCAAGCTGTCAGTTTCAGATTGTCCAGGTTTGGGGTCGGTAAGTTCGACGGATGGGAGATTAGATCCGGACTGGGATCCAGAATCCAAGGGGGATTCACTAGGTGAGACCACAGGTAAGGGAACCAAATTTGCCGAGGCCAGAATGGGGCAATGAGGATCATCCTGCTCCCCAACTGTGAGGCTTTCTGTAAGAGTTGTAGCATTAGTGGTAGAGGAGGGTAGGCATAGAGTAGACCAGGTGGCCAAGCATGCACCAGAGTGTCTCTTGGAGTTTCCCCTGGAGGGGGGATTAGAGCGAAGAAATTGCCGCATTTGGTGTTTGATGGAGACACAAAAAGATCGCAGCAGGGTTGCCCCCAAGATGCAAATATCTGCTTCGCTACTAGTGGATTGAGAGACCACTCGTAGGGGGTAAGAAGGGTGCGATTGAGCTTGTCCGCTAGGATGTTATTCCTCCCCGGAATGTGCGTTGCAATTAGAAAGTGGTTGGAGGAGATCGCCCATTCCCACACTCTCATGGCTTTGCGGCATAGAGGGCAAGATCTGGTTCCCCCCTGTTTGTTGATGTACCAGACCACCGACATGTTGTCCGACTGGATAGCAATCATTCCTATGGGAAGGACGTCCTAAAGTGCTTGCAACGTAAACAGCACCGCTCTCATCTCCAGAACGTTGATATGCAGGGAGGTCTCTGTATCGTTCCACGTGCCTTGGACTGTCCTGCCCGAATAATGCCACCCCCACCCAAGGCAGGAAGCGTCCATGGTCACCGTGGTGAGAGGGGGAGAGGTGCATAAGGGATGGCCCATATGGAGGTTCGAGTCTTGGAGCCACCATAGTAGCGCCCTCCTGCAAGCCTTGCTGATAGCAATGGGGTGGCGGAGAGGAAGGGATAGCAAAGACCATTGCACTAGAAGAGTCCATTGTAGTACCCGCATGTTCAAATGGGCGCATGGAAGGAGCGTGATAGCTGTCGCCATGGAGCCTAGTGCCCTCAGGACCAATTCTGCTGGTGAAGTCTCTGATTGGAGGATAGCCTGCACATGGAGTTGTAGGTTCCGGAGTCTCTCGGGAGTTAGGAAGGCTCGCAACTCTCTGGTGTCTGTTCTGGCGCCTATGAATTCTATGACCTGCTTTGGAGCCAGAAGGGATTTGTCGAGGTTGATAGTAATGCCTAACTGTGGGGCTAGAGAGAGAAAGAAGTCACTGGCTAAGCAAAGTAGATGCCTTGTTGGTGCGGTCAGGAGCCAGTCCAGGTATGGAAAGACCTGTATTCCCTGGAGTCTCAGGTGGGCCGCAATCACTGCTAATACCTTGGTAAACACCCTGGGGGCTGTGGTGAGGCCAAAGAGAAGGACCCTGAACTGATAGTGACTGGCCCCCAGCCGGAAGCGAAAGAACCTCCTGGATCATCTGTCCATTAAAATGTGGTAGTATGCATCCTTGAGGTCTATGGAGCACATCCAATCGTTCTCCCTTAAAAGGGGGAGAATAGATTGAAGAGTGACCATTCGGAATTTTTCTTTGGTTACTGACAGGTTCAAGCGGGAAAGGTCTAGGATCGGTCTCAAGTCCCCCGTCTTTTTTGGCACCAAAAAGAACCTGGAGTAGAACCCTAATCCGAGTTGGTCTTGGGGGACGGACTGGATGGCTCTTTTTCCTAACAGCTGCTGAATTTCTGCAGCTGCGGCCTCCCTCTGATCGGGTGGTACATCGGGGAGGTTCCTGGATTTGGGGACATGGAGTAACGGTATTGTGTACCCTCTGGATATAACGCGAAGCACCCAGCGGTCTGTTGTGATGGACTCCCATGCCGCTAGGTGTTTCAAGAAGCGCCCCCCGACTGCCTCCAGAGTGGAGCAGCCGGGCAACCCCTCAGGGCTGCTGCGCAGGCCGTTCAGAGAAAGGTTCTCTGGACCCAAAGTTTCTCAGAGCCCCTCTGCCCCTGGGGCGACGTCCTCCCGGTCCTACTCTGCCACGGTAGGACTGGTTGTCCGGAGCGGGTTGGGAATGTTGTGATTTTCGGAACCACATCTTCTTCTGACCCTTTTGGTTCCTTGAAAAGGACCGCTGGGGAGCAGAGAAGCGGACTCCGACGGCAGACAACGTCTTCCTGTCCTTCTTGCTCTGGACAAGTGTCTTGCGAACTGTTTTGCCAAAGAGGGCAGAACTATCGAAAGGGGCGTTCGTGAAGGACGCTTTAAAGGGCTCCGCGAAATCGCAATGACGGAGCCAGGCCTGACGTCTCATGACTAGGCCTGATCCGCTAGCCCTAGCGGCTCCCTCTGTGGCGTGGGACAATAGCCGCATAGAGGTGTTTGAAATTGATCACAGAGTGGCCATTCGGGTGGAGTACAATTGTTTGTCATCCTCCGACATGGACTCGGGGGGGGGGTGCAGTGTATTCTTTGATAAGATCCCGCTGCATCCTGATGACATGTGCCATATAGTTCAGAGACCTTACCAAGAAGGTCGCTGAACTAAAAACTCGTTTCCCTAAGCGTTCCATCAAACGGGACTCTTTGCTCGGTGGATGGACTGAGGGGCTCTCCTGAGCCAATTCCCTCTTCGTGGCTGCCGCCGTCAACATGGCATCTACGGGGGGGCCCCTTACTCCAATGTGACCTGTCTGAGGGGGGGGGGCTAAGAATTCTATCCGGGCGTTTCGGTATTGGCTCCACGGTGTCTGGATCCTTCCACGCCCTGGTGGTAATGAGGTCCTCCAGGGGGTCGGCCGGAGGGGACACCCAAGAGGTAAATGGGCCTGCCTTGAATGCCTCCAGAAACACGGACTCGTCAGAGGAAGACTTGGGGGCAGACCACCCACCTCTGATCCTCAGCATCTCCATGATGTCTTCAAAGGAGACATCCTCAGGGGGCGATCTTGGGGAGCCTTCCCCTTCCTCCAAGTCCGTGTCCTCGGTTAAGGACTCAGGGGAGTCCACGTGCCTCCTTTTGCACTTATGCTTGCGGGGAACTTCCTCGGGGGGGCTGTCCGAGGAGGCCTCGCCAGCAACATCTTGTTCCAATGGAACCATCTGTGACATCGAAGCAGGCTGTCCCTTTGGCCGGGTGATGGAAGCCTGGCCCAGCAGAGAGGGAGTGCAGGGAGGAGCCGATGCAAGGACCGGGGGTCCGGATGCTCTCAACAGAGCCCTCTCCACAACATCGAAGGCCGAGGGAGAGCCACTCTCTATTGGATCCGAAAGTCGGCTCCCACTCGGATCCGATGAAGGGATCAGAGCCGGCGCCGAGACCATCGGATCCAAGGGACCAGTGGGCTCCGACCTGGACGGAGCCGAAGGCACACTGAATCCCCCGGATCCGAAGCTCGGACCACGGCTCCGAGAGGTCGGATCCGATAGGCTCGAGGGCAGGGTCGGGTCCGAAGTGTCAGCGCCGACCCACCCCCGGCTCCAACGCTGCTCGGCTCCAAATGCTCCGAACCCGGATAGCGGGTCGGAGAAGGAGCAATAGGATGGAAAAAGGGTGTCGAGCTCCCCCCCAGAGGGGGGGGGGGGAGCAAGAGCACTCCCATCTGCAGCTGGGCCTGGATGAATCTTCGCATCATCCGGTCCAAGTCTGCATCGGATACACTGAAGGTAGATCTCGAAGAGGCCACCGAGGCAGGCCTGGAATGCCGCTTCGATGACCTCGAAAGAGATCGGGTCTCCTCCTCCTCGGGCCCCGGGGAGAAACAAGGGGATCGGAGCCGAGGAGGAGGAGACCTAAAAGCAGTGGAGGGAGAAGCCCGCTTAGCTGGCGGGGCCGAAACGGAGGTCTCGGCCCGCCGCTTGTGGTGCTTCTCCCTCTGTTTCTCCCTCCTGGCCTCCCTGTCCTCCGACACTTTAGCGGGAGTTTGAGTCCTGGACGGAGGCAGGGGGCAGGAGTGGCAGCAACCACAGGCTGTGGTGGAGCCACGGGAGCAGCAGAAGCAGCGGAGGCCGAAGCCGAGTCCGGGGGTAAAAGTCCCGCTAGGACCAGCTTCGACCTCCGCTCTTTCAGTGCCCTGGGGTTGAACGCTGCACAGATGGTACAGCCTGAGGTAAGGTGTTCAACCCCAAGGCACCGAACGCACCGAGTGTGGCCATCAGCCAGGGAGAGCTTATGGCCACACTCGGTACATTTAGAAAATATGGCTTTTGGGGCCTCAGCCATTTTTTAAAGAAAAAACAACTACACACACACACAGGCCCCAAAAAAAAACACAACACACATGCACACACTAACGACCAGCGAAGGGAGGGGAAACTAATTAAGTAAAAATAATAAGGGAACCTAACACGTACACACTTTTCTTATTTAATTTAAAAATACAGTAAAAATGCAGTAAAATTCCACTTTGCTGACGAGCTCAAACGGATCCAGCCATCCACAAGCGCGGCAAACTAGATCTGAGGTCATGGAGGGTTAGCAGGGGATTATGGGTGAAGGGAGGAGCTAGGAGCTTGGATCCATTAGCTTGAAACAAGTTGCCGGCTCGGATCCGATATCGGATCCAAGACCCACAGGTTGCTGTCAAATGTACTTCCTACTTCAGATCCCAGGTTCACAAAGAAAAATAAATAGAAATAAAATAAAATAACACAGTACTGGCCTTTACAGCATGGAGCATGTGCTTTATACTTTTCATCATAGATAATTGTATTCCTAATCTACACAGTTTTTGTGACTTTCTAAATTTAAAGAATCACTTTTTTGATCACCAACTTCTCTGAAGTTCTGTAAACCACTGTAACTCCACCTGCACGCTCTCCTCCAGTCTTCTGATCTCTTTCATGTATACTCTCTGCCTCCTGGGTTGTAGACAGTGGCTAGAACTCTTAATTCCACTCATGACATTGTACAGTCCTGTCGTTTCTTCTACCTTGGACTACCCCTGGGAGTTCACAATGCTATATATAGAGTCACTTCTCATATATGCATTTCTTTTCTTGTGCCGTCTTGAAGAATCATATTTATTTACTTATTTATTTATGTATTTGTTAATTAGGTAAAAGATTGATCCAGATGGATGATTTTCAGCCTCAAACAGTTACACAAAATCTTAGTGTTTACAGCAAACAATTGCAAGCAACATAAAAATTGGAACTATACAAAGCAATATGATAAGATTTACATAATGTAGTGACACTGAGATCTAAAAAAGTTGTTTACAGCAATGATCAACAAGGAGAAAGAGAAAAGTTTCAGGGCACTTGGAAAGCCTTGAGTGTTTAAATAACAGGTCAGCATTCAGTGTGATATCCTCCAAGTAGAGTATCAGTTTTAAGTGGTATGTTCCTTGTTGTAACATCTACATTTTACTAGCTTAATGAGATATGTGTTTTATTATTTTCTGAACGTGAAGAGGGACATGGTGTTGCTGATTTGTTTAGGGATGAATTTCCAGATTCTGAGGGCCATACCAACATTCAGTTTGTTTTGGGCTGGTGTATGGGGTAAGCAGATTGATGTGGAGGTGTTAAGGGATCTGAGGTTGTAGGGACTGGCTGCTGACAATTTAGCACTCAAAGCCTTCTCTTTCGTAGAGGCTGGGACTTCAGCAATGACAGCACTTGACTCTGGCTGTCACAACCCTTAATGCCATTCCACATTGTTCTGGAGAGTATGGCATTCAAATGTCTCTAGAGGGGTCTCCAGCTCTTTGGTGATAGCCGTTGGTTTGTTTTAAGAAACCATCTTGGCCCAGTGACCCTTTCGGTAAGACACCAGCATCTATATATAAAGACAGACTGACTGGATTCCACAAATCTACAGTGTGTCTCTAACACCAAACACTTGCAGTCTTCCCAGTAAAGCAGGAAAAGTAATTTTGATAAGCTTATCAGGTTGTACATCATTTCTCTCTCTCTTTATTTGACTTGAATCTCCACTCTTTTGTGGTTTAGCACTACAACTTACACAAGACATGTAATGGAGCAGCCCTCTCCTGTCAACCATTCTTCCAACTCTGTATCATGACACTGCACATATACAGTAGGTGCTTAGGGGAGAGGTGTGGTACTACATTTCAGTGGAATAATTTTATTAAGTCTCCCTTCCTTCCATTACTGATTGAGACTTGCCAGTTTTATATCCTTGTACTGGGACTGGTACCTCATTTTCTAAAACTTGTAGTTTCCATACTGTGTCAGGGCCATCTCTGTGCCTCCTGTATACTGTCTTGGTAGCTGATGTAATTTCAATGTCTCCTTATGGAAGTCTGTACCCTTGCCTACCACCCCTCCTTCTGAGTACTAAGGACAGGTGTCACTGTACCTGGGTGACAGTACTTTTATCTATCATAACTTTTAGTAACTTGAAAGCACTGGGGGTAACTGCAAGACAGCTTCCTAGTCCTGCTTCCGTCATGTTGAAGCCTAACTCCACTACCACAAAGGCCATCCATTTTGTAGGCCTCATTATGTCTCTCTGACTCCCAGTGATCTGCACTAGTATACAAACTGCTGACTATTTTGTGTTTATGTAGATGTGCCTAACATATAATGTTGTCTTTCTTTACTTAACTTTGCACACGTTGGAGGTCTTGGTATTGCCCAAGAGAAATGAAGACAAAAGCATAAGGAAAAAAAAAAACACTTTCTCTTTATGGCTCCATCTTTATGGACCAAGTACAAGAAAAATCAGAACATATTTCAGTTGGGGTTCTTGCACTAGCTGTGTTTCAGAAATGTCTGTCCAAACAAAAAAAAATACATATCTGCAACAGCTCTACTTCTACACATGAACTGAAAGAAAAAATATATAAAGTATACCTTAATTGTGTCATATGTGTCAGTGATGAGAGCAATAAATAAGCTCAGGACCATGTAGATAAACAGGCTGATGAAGGAATACAGATACAGCCGGCTAAACAGCCAAACTAAATGGCTCTTTTCCTGCATTGCAGCGAAAGTCTCAAACATGTCATCACCATTTACTAACGAGAACAGACATTCTGCAACCATATTCAGTGATCTGAACTGGAAAAGAAAAAAAAAGATTATGTGATTAAATTACACAGAAACATTTGAAATTCTGATATAAAAATGTTATTTTATGAGATGCATACACTGGTATATTTGTGACGATACTTATCAGAGCTGTACATCTTTGAAACATGCATTTTACAGTGCAAGAAAAGAACAGCATCTGAAGTTCTCAAACAGATGCTTTTGCCTTATAGGTTCATGGGTACTTACTAGGTTATTGATCTATGACAGTTTTAAGAAGCATAGCCTTACATACCCATGATAGTTTTTAGCCATATTTTGCATATAAATAACCCACAGATGGACCAAACAAGGATATGTTGGTACCCACTACTCTACTGTCCCACTTAGCTGCTCTGCCATGCCATTTACTTACCTACTGCCATTCTCTCATTCAGTTGTTGTTCTCCTTGTTCCTACCAATAGATAGCCTCACTTTCTACTGCATCCTATTTTTCCCAGCAACAGAGATTTACCTGACACAACTTCCCTTGTAAACCTACTACAAAACACTGCTTCCTTTTATTTGGGTTTTTTGAACCTTTGTCTTCAACAGGCACTACTTACAACCTATTAGACTGTTTCTGTTGCTGATTCTCAGAATCAGGTCTAGCCCCACTCCATTTGTCCTCGCTACACTTGGGCTCACTCCACTCCTCTACCCTTGGGCTCACTCCACTCCACTCCCCTATCCTAACCTCATTACCATCCACCCCCACATCCATTACACTTGCACTTACCTAAACTCCACCCCTTACACAACTGCATCCAATCACACTCAACTTCAAATCAATCTCTAATTAAACCACACATCTTCTACCAACCCACTCTAACAGACCAAATCTAATTAACCTATTATTCTGTCATTACTCCATACCCCATCAGTAGCACCACAGCTATCCTACTAGCACAATCCACCTCTTAACACCAATACCAGCCCTCTTTAACAACCTCCTTCTATCATCTACAATGTCTCTCCTTACTAATATACTACTCCTCTCTCCCTCCCTATATTTCTGTCTCCTGCTACACCTAACATCACTCATAACAATACACCTACCTCACAAACCTATATCTATAACATCTACACAAGTCCAAGCTTTTAAAAGCTACTCTAAGATATCTTCCAGTCTGTATGCAATAAACACATGTCTACACACTAAACTAAAAATTCTTCCTCTAAATAAAAACACAAACAACAACTCACCTTTGAATTACCAACACAAATCCAAAAGAAAGCAGTTACCTATTACTTACATTCATAAATATCCTAACTTACTCCAATGTAGAGATATCCATCCCAACCCAGGACCCACGTCCTCCTCTTTCACCCCCACCCCCCAATTCATACAAATCACTAAATATTACAACTCTCAACCTTCAAAGTGTTTAAAATAGAATCCCAGAATTAAATGCCTGGATATCTTACAACAAACCAGATATAATAGCTGCCACTGAAACCTGGCTAAAACCCAACATAAAAGACTCTAAGCTTTTCTTGCTTAAGAACAGATGGACCCCGTAAAACGGAGGAAGAGTCTCACTACTCTTTCCAAATACCTTCACTATTGTCCCCTATACAATCTTCATTCCCCAATTTTCTAATGCCGAATTTTTAATATCATTTCTAAAAAAAACTGTAAGTTTGTAACTGTAACTGTAAGAATCTCTGCATTACAGCCCTACACATCCCCCCAAGTAATAACATTCCCTTATTAGAAGAAATTCCTGCCTGGACATCAAATAATATAAAAAATGAAACAATTAATCTGGGTGATGTAAAGATTAACTGGCTAGAGCTCTCCCACCATTCTCCTTCATCCAATATTAACCTGTTTAACTTTACTCAGTTAATTACCAACTCAACTATAACCAACAAAAACAAAGATAGCAGTTACATCCTTGACTGCATTTTGGTCTCTGTCCCGAATAAAATCTCATCCACACGCACACTACCTTACAGTATCAATGACCACCTGCCTGCCTATATTCTATGTAAGACTACTCCATCACTAAGTCAATAAAAATAGAAACACATTAGAAATCACCAATTTCACCCTAACAACCCTTAATGAAACTTTGAAAAACATCAAGTGGAATATACAAAAATTCTTTCCTCTTGATGAAGCCATCAAGTTCTTCAACTCAGCATTTCTCAATACCTGAAACAAACTAGACCCACTCCAACAAAAAAAGAGTAAAAATGAATCATGCCACCTGGCTCACTAGAACTACCAAGCAACTCATGGCTGCTAGGAACAAATCATGGAAACTATGGAAAAAAAAACTTCTGATCTCTTACAATTCAGGCAAATCCATAATCAGGTAAAGTGTCTAGTCATTAAAGACAAAAAAGAACACTACCTACGTTTACAAAATAACCATAAACAAAACCCAAAGAAATTCAGGAACTGCATTTCATCTCTGCTAAACCCTGGTTCAAAGGCCAACTCCTGTCGAAATCCAGACAAATCACCTACTGAAAGAGCCACCATATTCAACTTATATTTTATCAACACCACATCTAAACTCACTGCCACCTTTCCTCAATCCAACTGCAATACTAACTCTGTACCTCCAAAGCAACCTTCACAAAACTCCACTTCTCCCTCTCTACCTAACTTCTCTTTCTCCCCCACACCTACTGCTACTATAACAAACTTGCTTCTTAAACTCAAACCTGGCACTGAGGCTCCTGATAACCTACCCCCTAAATATCTTCAAAAGTCAGCTAAAGCCATTGCTTACCTTATCAGCATATGTTTAACAGACCTATCCAAGAGTCCTATGTACCTGCTATTTGGAAAAAAGCAGATATTCTCCCTTTCACAAAGGTGGCACAGCACAGACATTTCTAATTTTCGCCTCATTGCTATTCTCTCCCCTATCTCTAAGATCTTGGAAAAATGCATTCACATTCAGCTTCTAAACTATCTCTTCATAATCAAATCGTTTCCTCTACTCAACATGATTTCAGGCCAGGCCATAGTACTACAACAGCTCATATATCCTTCAAGGATACAGTTAAACAAGCTTGAGATGCAGGAAACTTGCATCCTCACTCTTTCTTGACCTCTCTAAGGCCTCTGATACAGTATCCCACCCTCTACTTCATACAAAATATTCTGCACTAGGAATCTCCCCCAACCCTAAATTAGTTCTACAATTACCTCACAAATAGACAACAATCTACCAAATGGCAACACTCTTTCTCTCCATTCCTAGACACATCCACAGGTGTTTCCCAAGGCTCCATACTAGGGCCTCTTCTTTTCAGTATTTTCATCAATAACTTTCACTCCACTCTTAGTCAAGGTTGAGTAGTACAATATGCAGAAAACTCAACCATCTTCTGCTCTGCCAACTCCACATCTGAACTTCAGCATATTACCCAAAATGCCCTTATATCTACTGAAACCTGGATGGCCAACAACCATCCTGCCCTAAACCCTAAAAAAAACAAACTCATATTATTTACCCCCAAGAAAACCACTCTCCTTAACAAGACAGAATTCACTATACATTCTGAAAAAAAACTGCTATTGAGGTTGTGTCCCATACAAAACTACTAGGTATTATCTTAGATGAAAACCTAACATTTGACCTGCATGTGCACAATAGTATCAAAAAGCACATCAAAAACTGGGCATCCTCTATAGACATAAACACTTCATTAACCGCTCTAGAAAACAAATCCTAGCCTTAACCTTTCTTCTATCTTCTCTCTTATATGCTGTTCCTTTCCTTACCAACATCCAGTACTCTTGGAAAACAGCTTGAGACATGCTACAATAAAATGGCCAAATTTGTAACTAATGCAAAATACTCCTCTCATCACTGTTCCTCCTTACACTTACTGAATTGGCTTGAACTCCCACATTACCTTACATACTTACAATTAATTACTGCACTCAAAACTATCTTTAAACCATCAGACTGTCCAGCCCTTTCTTTTATACTTACTCACCACTACCCAAACAGGTCTCTTAGATCCAAGAACCAACTTCTCCTGAAAGTAGAAAGACCAAACCCTCCAGGTGGCCACATGCTTTACTCTTTCTCTACTGCCAAACAGTGGAATGCCCTCCCATTACAATTACAGAAAACCAGTAATGCCTCTTCTTTCAGAAAGTCTCCACAGCAACACCTCTCCACTCTTTGGCACTGCACATGTTCCAGTCCTGCACCTCACAAAAAAAAGAAGTTATGTACTCACCATAACGTTCCATGTTTGTAGTCCATCTCGCCCTTCATTCTTACATATGGGTTCAGAGCCGATCCTCGGCTCCGACTCGGCCGATTACGAAGCTCAAAGTCTCTTAGTTGGGTCGTGGCAAGGTAAGTAACCCATAGTGTACTAGTAAGAATCCCCAGATCTTGTTTGCTGCTGACCATAAAAGTGATGGAAAAGTTATCCACAAGGAACAACAAAGATGAAAGTTCTCCACCCTACCAAAGGCAATACTATCCTGTCTCCAGATCCTCCAAGGATACATGGACGGGGGTAGGTGGCTGGGTTCGTAAGAATGAAGGGCGAGATGGACTACAAACATGGAACGTTATGGTGAGTACATAACTTCTTTATGTCCTGGAGTCCTATCTTGCCTTCATTCTTACAAATGGGACAACGTCCCTAGCACCATTTTCTCGGGTGGCTCATGGGAATGTACTCCTAAGAACCGTGGAACCAAAGGAGGCTCTACCCCTTGAGGTCAAATCCAATTTGTAATGATTAATAAAGGTATGAGTGTTAGCCCAAGTTGCTGCTGCACAAATAATGTCAATTGGGACTCTAGCTTGAAAGGCAGCAGATGTGGCTAGGGATCTGGTAGAATGAGCCTTAATTTTAAACGGAAGTTCTTTTTCATTGGAAGAGTAGATAAAAGAAATACAGTTGGAAATCTAATTAGACAGAGTTAGACTGGCAGACCTATCCTAGTTTCAGAAAAGTATACGAACAATTGGTCTGATTTTCTAATTTCCTTGGTTCTATGTAGGTAGAACCGTACCTGTCTGTGATCATCAAGTTGATGAAATTTGTATTCTGCACTGTTTGAATGATTAGGAAAAAATACAGGCAGTTCGATAGTTTGGTTCAAATTAGACTGAGAGCAAACTTTGGGAATGAAGGAAGGGTTTGTAAGAAGGGAAACTCTGTTTCTATGAAAAATCAAGTGAGGTGGTTTGACTGAAAGTTCTTGCAAATCTGACACCCTTCTAGCGGATGTAATAGCTACTAGAAAAATGGTCTTCCAAGACAGAAACTTCAGTTCACAAGAATGCGCAGCTTCAACAGGCGGGGAAGTAAGTTTGGACAAAATGAAATTTAGATCCCAAGGAGATACAGGTTCCTGAAAGGGAGGTCTTAGCAAGGTTGTGCCTATAAGTAAAGTTTTACACAATCTCTGAGCCATCAGATTAGGCTCATGTTGTCCCAAATGAAAATTGGATATTGCTGCCCGTTGAACTTTAATTGTAGCAGCAGATGATCCCTGCTGGAAAAGTTTGGTTAGGAATTCTAACACCAAGGGGATGGGTGCTGTGTAAGGATCTACATTTTTCTCTTTTGCCCAGATAGAAAATCTCCATTTGCTAGTGTATAATTTCCTCGTGGAAGGTTTGAGGGAAGATGTGAGGATTTGGGTCAATGCAGGTTAAAAATCATGAAGCCTGACTAGGGATGGAAGTGGCGCAGCCATGCTGTCAAGTTAAGAATGTGGAGGCAGGGGTGAAGGTAACCTGACATGTGTGTCAAGAGGTCTGGCACTGGGTCCAGAGTCCATGGATCATCTAGGAGATGAGGCCCGAGAAAGGGGAACCAGTTCTGATGAGGCCAGTAAGGAGTGATCAGAATAATTTTGCTTCCCAAGAACTTTGCTTTCTGGATCACTTTCAATATGAGCGAAAGGAGGAAAATGCATAAAGAAGTCCCGGAGGCCAATTGTGAAGAAGTGCATCTCTTGGTGACTCCCCCGGAGGGGAGATAAAGGAGAAGTAGCTGCTGCATTTGGCACTGATTGGACTGGCAAACAGATCACAGCAAGGCTGTCCCCATTTCCAGAAAATCTGTTCCGCGATTTTCTGATTTAGAGACCACTCGTGCGGCATCAAGATTGTCCTGCTGAGCTTGTCGGCTATCACACTGGTTGTCCCCGGGATATGTGCTGCTACTAGAAAGTGCTGGGAAGATATCGCCCACTGCCAAACATGAAGAGCCTCTCGACATAGGGGGTAAGATCTGGTTCCTCCTTGCTTGTCTAGATACCTTACCACTAACATATTGTCCGAATGGATTGCTATTGTCCCTAGAGGAAGAAAGTCGTGGAGTGCTTGCAACGCTAGTAGCACTGTTCTCATCTCTAGGACACTGATATGCAAGTGAGCCTCGTGATCCTGCCATGTGCCTTGGACAGTCCTGCCTAGATAATGCCCCCTCACCCTACCTGGCTGGCATCTGTGGTCATAGTAGCAACAGGTTGGCGAGGAAAGAAGGGTGTTCCTGCCGTCAGTTGATAGGCTGAATCCACTAACGAAGGTCCTTTTCACAAGATTTCGTTATGAGAATATGATGAGACAGAGATAGTTGTTGAAGAGACCACTGGGAAAAAAGTAGCCATTGAAGGATTCACATATGCAATCTGGCTAGTGGAAATACAGTTATGGTAGAAGCCATGGTTCCTAAAAGTTTCAGCACAGTCTTGGCCTTGACTTTTTGTTGAGGAAGTAAGCTGTACATCTGTTGTCTGAGATCTTGAATTCTGTCTGCAGGAAGATGAGCCATCATGGAGACTGTGTCTAATTCTGCACCTATAAAAGTCACAAATTGAGAGGGCGACAAGGCAGACTTTTCCCAATTTATCGTAATTCCTAGCTGGGTGCAGAGCTGGATGGTTGAATCCCTGGCTTGTAGAAGTAGGTGCCTGGTGGTGGAGGTCAGGTATGGAAACACTTGGAATCCATGACATCTCAAGTGAGCTCTCACTACCGCCATGCATTTGGTGAACACCCTGGGGGCTGTGGTGAGACCAAAGGGCAGAGCATGAAATTGGTAATGACTGGCTCCCAGCCAGAAGCGTAGATGACTCCTGGATGCTCTGTCCATTTTGATGTGGTAGTACACATCCTGGAGATCTATGGAGTACATCCAATTGTCTTTCCCTAACAGAGGGAGTATAGACTGCAGGATTACCATTCAGAACTTGGGCTTCTTTACTGATTTTTTTAATTTGCTGAGGTCCAAATGGGCCTCCAGTCCCCTGTTCATTTTGGCACTAAAAAGAATCTGGAGTAAGTTCCGAATCCTATCTGGTCTGTGGGGTGGTTTGGATGACTCTCTTTGAAAGCAACTTTTGAACTTCTATGGTTGCTTGATCCTTGTGATTGGTTGGAACATCTGGGATCTTCTTGGGGGGTGTGGGGTGGAAGAAAGAAGGATATGGCGTATCCTCTGGTGATTATTCTTTGTACCCACTTGTCTTGGGTGATGTTGAGCCAGGCTTCTGGATACAAAGATAAGTGACCACCGACTGGCTCCAGAGAAGCGCAGTCGGGCCCCACATCAGGAGCGCTGATAGGGATGGGCACAAAAAGAATCACGGTCACCCTGGTTTTGCGTACACCCCCTGCCTCTAGGGTGAAGTCTACCATTAGCTCCTCCTCCTCGACTCTGAATGAGGAATCACCCTGTGCATCTGGGAAAAGTCTCTGGGATTTCATGAACCACATTTTCCCGCCTCTCTTACCCTTGGGGCATGGTCTAGAAGGGACGGTAAAACGTACTCCCACGGTAGAGAGAGTTTTCCCTTCCTGTTCACACCTGGTGAGTGTATCTTTTACCTTAGGTACAAACAAAGAGGAGCCATCAAAGGGGGCGTTGGTAAAAGTAGATTTAAAGGGATCCACAAAATTACATAAGCGCATCCAGGAGTGTCTCCTAAGGGAAACCCCTGAACCCGCTGTCCTACTTGCTCCATCTGCTGCATAGGAAATCAGCCTCATGGAGGAGTTAACAATGGAGTTTAAGGTGGACCACTGAGCAGTAACTTTCTCAGGGATTCCTTCAGTTGATGTACCTTGGAGAGTATCTCCTAGCTCCTTTAGGAGACCTCTGTGAAGCCTAGTAAAATGTGTGAGGTAATTCAGGGATCTGAGAGTAAAAGCCGCTGAAGAGAAGATACGCTTCCCATATCTATCCATCGTTCGAGACTCCTTGTTCAGTGAATGGACAGATGTAGAAGTCTCCGCTAGTTCCTTCTTTGTGGCTGCCGTTACCATCATGGCATCTACAGGCACACCTTTGGTCAAGATCTTTTTCTCTTTGGGGGTTGAGAGAGAAATTTGTTGGGTCTTATGGGTACTGGTTCCATGGCATCAGCAGTTTCCCACACCTTCCGACTAACTAGGTCCAGGAGCTCATAAAAAGGTGGAGACACCGAAGAGGCTGAAGGTTGAGACCCAAAAGCCTTCAGGTACACTGACTTCTCATCAGAAGGGGTGACAGTGAGCCAGCCACCTCTCTGCTTCAGGATAGCTATGATATCTACAAAGGAGATATCATCAGAGGATGACCTAGGGGACCCTTCTGACTCCTCGAGGTCAATGCCCGAGGTGATGGACTCATCCGAGGAGTCTACATGCTTCCTCTTGCATATCCTCTTCCGAGGGGGCTCCTCAGAAGGGTATTCTGGGGAGGTCTCAGAAGACTGGGGGCCACCCAATGGAGGCTCCTGTGGCTGCAGGTCTCTGCTGCCAAGAGAGAGAGAGAGAGAGAGAGAGAGAAAGAGAGATGGTGCTGAGACAGAGGTCAGTGCTTGAGGGGAAAGAGTATCGGTACCCTTGTGCGGAGCTGATGACTAAGACAGCATGCTCCTCATCATCTTGAATGCAGATGTCTCTGTCTCCGAGGACAGCCCCGGTTCCAAGGAAAAGGAAGTAGCCCTCGGCTGCAAAGCAATCGGCTCCGAGATGGATGTACGTAGGGTTTGAGCTCAACATAGCCAACGCTCCGAGGAAGTTCAAGTCCAAGCTTCCCTGTCTGGGGCGACTGGTTAACTTCAGCTCCAAGACAACAAGGATGGCGCTGAAGGTGTCAGAGCAGAACATGGCTCCGACACAGACACAAGGGGTGCTGGAACTGAGGGTTCCACAACAAGTGCCACCAAAATCTCTGGCTCCGAAGGATCAACACGCCTTGGAAGAAGAACAGCAACAGGGAGAATGGTCTTAGATGGCTCCAGAACAGACTGAGTTGGAGCCAGCAACAATTCTGGTAAAGCAGATGACTTCAAAAGTTTAAGAACTACTCTCTCTACATCATCTTCCGAAAGGCTCTTGGAGGATCTGGATGACAGGGTAGGCGACCTAGATCTCTGTAATATGGGAGATCATAAAGTTGGGGAGACCGGCAAAAGCTCTTTAGACCGGCCCCGATGCAATTTCTCAGTGGTCGGCTCCAAAGGACTTGGGGCCGACACTGCAGTGTCAACATCGATAACCTCGACCGGCTCCGAGGACAGTGGAGCTGAAGAGGTAGAAGGCTTATGCAAAGTTAATACTTTCTGAGGAGGTCCAGACAAAATAGTCGGTGCAGGAGAATGTCTCTTTGCCGACTTGACCTTCTCTTTCTTTGAAGAGGGAGACTTGGAGGATGATGATGAGCTGGCTAAATCCTCCTCGAAGGAAGGCTTAAGGAGGCCTTTCAGTAGTAATTTGTTCTTCCTTTCTTGGAGAACTCTGGAGCTGAAGGAGTGACATAAAGAACAAGTTTCTTGTAGATGAATGGCTCCATGGCAGTAAACGCAGTTACTATACCCGTCAGTGATTGACATCTTTTGGGAGCACTCACGGCATTTTTTAAAACCCGAAGGTTTATGATCTTTGAACTCCTTAGACATGCTTAGTACAAACAAAACTCTATAAAGACAGAAGAGAGGACAAGGTCCTCTAACTTAAACGGGCCTTGCCCTATAAGAAAACTACACACAAAAATACAACCGAGGACTAGGTCCTCTAACCTAAACGGGCCTAGCCCTGCTAAGATAAACTCACACACAGATGAGCAAAAAACAGAGGACTAGCTCCTCTAACTTAAACAGGCCTAGCTCTGTAGAGGAAACACCAGAAAATTTAATAAAGGACTAGGTCCTATAACTTAAACGGACCTAGCTGCTAGGAAACAGGAAAAAGCTAAGTCAGAAAAGTACCACAAAATGTAAAATTTAAACAACAGGCTAAAAACTAGCCAATAATAGTAAATGATAACTCTTACTAAAACTATGTAAATTAAGCTATATTATAAGCAGAAATGTCAATAAGAACTATAATAATAATGAAAAATATCCAACTTAGCCACAGCCAAGCAAGAAGCACTTCTGAACTCGTAGATGTGGCAAACAAGATCAGGGGATTCTTATTAGTGCACTATGGGATACCTACCTTGCCACGAACCAACTAAGAGACTTTGAGCTTTGTAATCGGCAGAGTTGGAGCCGAGGATCGGCTCCGAACCCATATGTGAGAATGAAGGTGAGATAGGCCTACAGAACATCTTGAGTTCCCCAGTTTCACCACTACTACCACCTACATTGACCTACTCCCCTCTATTTAAACTCCACTACCTATTAGTATAATTATTACAAAAATATCATCTAGGCCTATTATGTTGAAATACCTACTTTATAACGTTACTGATTTCATATGCTTGACATGCATTCCTGAGCTGAATTTCTGATTTGATACAATCAACAAGTACTCTTATGCTTTATTTTCATGCTACATCTTGCAAAACATACCTTTACAAGTTAATATCCTTACTATATTTTTAGAAGCTAAGTTATTGACATGTTTTCTTAGTATAATTAACTGTGAATTCTTACGTGTATTCAACTGTATCTCTTATATTGTACTGTAATTAATGCAGCTGTTAATGTTGAGTTTTTTTTTTTCACCCACATTTAATCAACTGTGACTGTGTCTCTTTTACTGTATGTACTTGTTGATGTGGAGCTTTTCTCCCCGGGCCTCTGCTGAAAATGGTCTCACTTTGGCCCAGAGGTCCGTCCCGGTAAACAAATGCAAATAAATAAATTTACATGGTCTTCATCAAAATACTTTTTACATAGCAGACACCTGTCATGCCTCTGGTCCATCTTATTTTCGGTAGGGGACTTAACTTGTGCACTGCATTCTCATAACAACCTACCATTTTGTTGTTCCCTAAGGCTAGACAAGTTGCTTGAAAAGCATTCACCTCAACTGAAGACATAGAAAGGGAAAACAAGGAATAGACTTAAATCAATGCCTGCTGCAAAAACCTATCAAGAAAATCTATTATGATGGTTTTGCAGTAGGCTGCAATGCACAGTATATAATCATAAGAACTGCATATGTAACAAATAATGTGACAAAGTATGTAGAGTCTGCCTATGAAAAGTATAAACAAATGGTCCACTAAAAGTAACCCTATTCTCTCATGTCCTGATTACTGTCTCATACTACACTGGAGGACAGCTACATCTAAAGTACAGCCTTCCTTCATCCCATGTGCATTTCCTGCTAACATAGTGTTTCCTGTACTACTGCCACATACAGGGTTGCCACATTTCTGAAGGGGCAGATAGAGACAAAAGTTAAAAAGGTCCTTCACACTATTTGAAGATAAAAAAAAAGATCTTTCACGTGGAACAGTCAGCAGGCATTTCTCTGCATTAAACAGAAGGGGCTCTGCTTTGTGATTTTTGATTGGTTCGTATTCGGGACATCTGGCAACCCTGTCTTGGCTGTTTCTCACTTTGCTTCATTTCTATATTTAGTTTGCATGACATTTTACAATTTTTTTTAGGAATTTATCTCATTGAATCTTATAAATTACTGTCCACTACATTTAAACGTTTGGTTAAGAAACAAGCATAGCAAGGTGTTTTTGGCCCTGAAGTAGTTCCCTTCTACCAAGGTTATAAATTTAAGCTCTGGAGTTGCAGGCTTACTATGAGGAGAAGTCAGCTATCTTGTCCCTGTTCAGACACTATCTTATGAAGCCCAGCCTGACTTGAAAGCATTATTGAATGGAGGAGAATGCTTTAGGTAAAGAAATGTTTACTCTTTCACAACAGAAACTCATCTACTCACTCTACTACTGAAACAAAAAGAGTCCATGTGTGTCTGTCTAGAGCACTGCAAAGCCATTAATCAAATGAGCAGTACACTATAAATGTACAGACAATTTCTCCTGAAATTCTTAAAGTAAGCAGTAATTCAGTGCATTCTCGTTCTACATGAACAGCTGAACAAACTGAATGAAATGGAAAAGCAACAAAATCATATTGTGAAGACAATGCATAGCTAGACAAAGAAACTTTACCTAAAAAATTCACATCAGTAAGGTCACCCTCATAGGCAAGTTTTTGGAGTACTATAAATTATAAAACAACACCAATCTCTACCAGTGATATAGTAACATTGTACAACACACATTTGCAACAAAGAGATGACATGAGGGCACTGGCAGGAAAAGCTCTTGAGGGCAACTCTACATGACTGCCATCAAGGGCCCACAATATTTTTGACAGCAAATTATGCACCCAGAAAGCAGTTTTGTTTGTTATAAATGTATTATCTCTTTGACTTTCATTTGGTTTATCGGTGAATGATTATGCAGAAAAGATAATCACCAGTTTTTGCTTTTGGAATGTCAAAAATACATAACCTACCCCAAGATTGTGTGACCTCAGGGTAGGTTTTAAGTAAGCAGTTGTAGGTGTGCAGAAGGAGGAGCCTCCCACTTCATCCACATTCTTATTTTTTTTCATATTATTTTTTCAATCAGACATTGAAAAAGGACATCACTGACAAGAATCTCTGTTTCATCAACCACAGTCTAGTGCACCACGCAAACAGTTCACTTCATGTCTCTTGTAACTGAAATGATAAGGATCCAAGGAATGGATGTGCTTGCTTTCTGAGGGGGTGGGGGAAGTTCACCTTACTCAGAAGGCACTGCTGAATGGCACAAACATAAGGGTAATCAGTTTCAATACTGCTTTGTTTCTGTTGATGTGTGTGTATGTCTTTGGTTCTGTTGTCTCACAGGAGACAGCACCTAGCTAATGATGCAATGACTGGTGTGAAAATACTGTATTCTAACAAATATACACAGAAAGTGGAAGGTCTGAAAGGTAAAGCAGCTCTTCTAATGTCTTCTTTCAGCTTTTCCCTTTAGGGGTCGCCACAGCGGAAATCCAGTCCGCTAATGATTGTCAGTAGAGTTTTACGTGCTGGCTTGCTGGGCCTAATGCACGACCTTCAATGAAGGAATGCCCATTCACGCATGTCACCACACAGAAGATGCTTTAACTGAGAATCGAACGGTCAACGTCTAACTGTGAGGCGACGACGCTACCGCAGCATCACCACCACAGTGAATCAAAATATCAAGTAAGAGTAATTAGTTATTGTACTGAGCCAAATGGAAGTTTCCCGTACTCTTGCAGGACTAATGAAAGTCACAGGCTTCCTATCACTTCACAAATGCACAACAAAAATGTCACAGGCATGTTTTACAGTAAAATAAAAAAATATTATTGCTTGGTAATTTAATATATAAAAGTGGCTAGAACTATATCCACATTTCTACTGGGAAAAACAATAAGCCTTCCTATGGAAAGTGTCCTGGAGTCTTCTAAACTTACCACTGTCCTGTTTTATGCATAGGAAACACAAGTACTTGCGCAGAGATGCCACAGTGCAGTGGTGAAGTATGTCACATAGAGCCTAAGTTAGCAGCACAAACAGTATTTGCCTTGGCCATGGCAGAAAAATCTACACTAACCTGTTCCTAACTGTTAGCATTTTCCTTTGCAGAAGTTATTAAAAAAAAATAAAACAGAAAAGAATCTGTAGCTCTATAAAGAAAACGGTATCTAAATCCCTAGTCTCTTCTCAGCCATTGGTGCATATATTTTATTATTTACTACATTAGCAGGAACTGAGGAGCCAGGGACATAAGGATGAGCAGCAAATGGCCCAGTAGCCTACTCTGGAGTAAACATGGGGGGGGGGGCTGGGAAGTCACACTGCAGAAGAAAGAAGAAATCTCTGTTGGAGGTTGGGGCTAATTTGGATAATAGGTTTTTGCAGCAGGCATAGATTTAAGTCTATTCCTTGTTTTCCCTTTCTATGTCTTCAGTTGAGGTGAATGCTTTTCAAGCAACTTGTCTAGCCTTAGGGAACAACAAAATGGTAGATTGTTATAAGAATGTAGTGCACAAGTAGACTACGGCAAGAGGAAGGTGTGCACTGACTTACTGCCATTAGTGAATGTAGAAGCATGCCTGCTTCCCGACGGTAACTTCAGAAGTGTGTTTCAGAAGGGCTGGTAGAGCTTCTTACCTCACTCCCTTTCAATTCTGGCATTACCCTACACTGAGTTCTGGGAGGCAGATATTTCCTAAAAAAAACAGAAACTCCCATTTGGTGAAATGGGAGTAGGATGACAGTATCTGCCAGGGGTGAATAGAGTACATATCACCTCTCCTCCTCATATATCTAACATTTATAAAAAGGGAAGCATTGCAAAATCATATGCTCTCTTTACAAATAGCATATAGTAATAAAGAATACACTTGGCGCTCTTTACAAACAGAAAGTTGGTGCTGCATATGGTCTGGCTAGTTGCAGACAGAGTCCAGGGCCACAGACTACTAGGAAATTTAAAGGAAGGAAGCAGGCGCACAATAGGCATAAAAAGTAGCAGTGAAGAAAGTTTAGCTGCAGTTCATTTTAGTAAAGTCCAAATACCTCACTACTACTTTTAGTAAAGCCCATAATGGTTATGTACAACTTTTGAAGGCTACTGTTTTAAATTGAGTTAAGGTACATCAAAGAAGGAAATAATATGAAAGACATGTTATCACACAGTGGCCTCAATTATACTGACCTTTAACACTACTAAGCCTTACACCTTCAATACATAATGCAATTGGAGAGGTTAATTATTTAAATTGTCTGCTGGTTTTAATTGGTTTGTTTGGTTTCTTAATCATTTTTATGCATGTGTTTTACTGTATTGTTCTTCTTTGAAGGGATTAGCCAAGGCACTGAGTGCATTTACATTGGTATTTGTTAAAGCTTTGGTTTGACATGTGCATTCTCATTTTATTTTGTAAATTTACTGCCATTTTTGATGTGTCATAACATTTTGAGTAGACTACAGGGGAAGCACTGCACAGACTTCACCATAAATCTGTGAACAGTCCATAATTTCCAGTCCTCTGACATGACAGTATGGCATCAATTGTATTACCATTTACATTTGGACATGTATGTAAAGAACTTCACTCCTAATCGTAGGAAAGTTACACCTGTCTCCCTCTGGGACGTACTAGAGTAGATTCTCCTGTTGTAAACCACAGAAGTAAATGGTGGTGATTTTTACTATTTGAAGTCAGCCCCCACAGAGATTACAACTTGGAACCTGTGTACCTAACAGACTGACCTTAATGTGGAAATTTTGTTAAAAGTCTATGGGCTAGTGGTTCATATCTAACCAAAACGTTTTGGAAAGTGACTTCCAGAGCAATAATTTCCACAATAAACTAGGAAGCTAAGTAGAACATGGCCTTGGTGGCTAGGACTGCATTTCTCACTGTGACAGAAAAGGAAGACAATATAATTAAACTGAGGAAATTCCCCTTTCTCCAAATAAAAATTTCCTCAGATATGGAGATACATTCTCTCATTCTTGTTATAGACTGGTAATATTTGATATGTATCTGAGATAACTACAGAGGTAAAAGAAAGGTCAAAGGGCAGGGAGTGGAGTTTAAGATTTTTTAACCATAAAAGTACATAAAAACTAAAAAAATTCATAATTTTGAAATGATGCTATGCTTCCTGAAAGTTTTGCAAACCACATAGTTTCCACTGCTGAGGAGTGAAAAAACTGCTGAAAATCAAGTGGACATTTTTGGGTGATTAGTAATGCAATGTCCGAATTAAAACAGTGGTCTGACTGACTTCCTCTATTTTTTAATTTATTGATTAAAATACTGACTGCACTGTTCTTGAGGGAATGACTGGTTGCATATTACCTTCTACAGCCAGGGAATTAATATTTTTCACACGTCTTTAACTTCATGAGAATGTGCCATGTTTAGGACTTTGTCAGTTCTGCCTTACCATCCTATCTCCATGGATTGCATGTACTTCACCAGGGGCTACAACTCCACTGTCCATAGAAATGACCTTTCAGATCTCCACATGGTGATGTGAAGGAAAGGTGATGAGAGGAAATGGAGACTGCAGCTGATTAACTGTAAGTTGGAGTTTTCCCCCCATTATTCTGCTGCTTAAGAACATGGTCTGCAGGCTGCTTTCAATCCGGCTCTTCTGTGGCGTGCCATACATGAAAGGGTGGTGTATCCATAGTCTTAAGAAAAAATTAATTTCCTAAATTAAAAATTGCACATTTCCAGAACAGCTATGAGATGCTGATCTCTAATGACCCTTGTAATCCTGACTCAAAATTCAAGTATAAATTGGCTCCAAGGTCTGCTCCATTACAGGCATAGCAAACAGCATGCAAGCTGATGTCCTTTGCTGTGGCTGTCTGGACATTAATTTTGGACTTGTTTTGCTGAGACATTATATTCCGTTATTCAGTCCAGTACTTAAACTGGTGAGAACTGTGGATACTTTGGTAAGTAACTCTGGAAGTTCAGCCCCACATGGAGTACATACAAAGTTTGAATGCATTTTCTTTGCACTGACCAAGGCAAAGTATTTAAGCTTAAGGGTATAAATCATCAAGAAATATAGTGTGGGCAGATTCATTTAACAACGATAGGTTCATAGGTAAGTACTAGGTAGCTGCCCTTGCAGGCTATTTTAAGCCTAGACAGTTTCCCTTTTTGTGTTTCAATTAACATAAAACGACACAGGCAAAAAGGTACCAAACAATGACCAAGGCCAGTAGAACAGACCCAAACTTTAATATAAAATGTACAAAAAACAATACAATTCAGTTAACATATCCCATTTGATTACAGACTGGCCTTACTCATCCCATGGTGGATATAACATATAACCCCTAATGAGAATAACTTAAGATCATACCACGGAGACTTTGAGGGGACCCATGCATGGGATAATGCATTTAGGAGCTGCTTCAGTCTATTACCATGGATATAGATCCAAGCTGCACTTGAATATGGACTGGGGTGAACTATGTTTTATGTGGACAGGGAGTCTGTTCCACAGCAGCAGTATCCTTTGTGAGATATACCTGTCCCATCAAACTGTTCTACTGATGTTACAGAAGAGATTTAGATCCCTACACCAAATACTTCTGATGCCATTTGACTTGCAGATGTACAGTAAATCCACCAGCATTAGGTTGGAGGAAGCCTAGTATGCCAGACACAGGTGACCTCTTAGCAGTCTGTAGGATAATGAGTACAGTGATGGGACTTTGTGTCGGTGCATGTAGGACATGTTGTTTAGACCTTGTATCCTTTTAGTAAGGTATCTCTGTGAGCATTCCAGTTGTTGCATGTGCCAAATGTGGCATTATATTCAATGATGAGCCAAATGACAGCTAAGTAAAGAGGGACAATTACATCCCTAGATCTAGACACAATCCCTTTGTTTATAAGCTGTGCAATAAAGAAGGACTTTCTTACAGCAATGAATAAATGCTGGTCAAAAGTTAGGTCACTGCCCACACATGTTACCAAATCCCAAACAAGTGGGTCAACTTTTAGGGACATATTGCTAATGTGGTAGTTCCCTGAGATAGATGACTTCTCAAAGGATACAGTAATGCATTTTTGGCATTACGTTTCAGTTCATGATTTTGGAACCAGTTATTTACTTGGGGAAAAAACTTCCTGCAGGATGGCTAAGTCATTTGGTGAGACAATGACTGCTCCTACCTTGTAGTCATCTGCAAACTTAGACAGATAGAGCCCTTTAGTACTGTTTTTTTTTTTCCCATAATAAAATTTTATTGATATATATTTTCCATATACAATAACAAATCAGACACATAGTTCACTACTACTACTATCAAAACTATATACAATATCTACACGAAATGCTTCCATATGAAAATCGTCATTATTCCAAAAAAGGAAAACACCAGGGAAAAAAAAAAGACAAAACATTCGTAGAAATAATTTGCATCAATACGTATCATACACAGTTCCAATACACTATTTCCTCCACATATATATCCAAACTTTAATGTATTCCTAATAACAGTATTATGCTAATATAATATTAA
This sequence comes from Protopterus annectens, assembly GCF_019279795.1. NCBI lineage: Eukaryota > Metazoa > Chordata > Ceratodontiformes > Protopteridae > Protopterus > Protopterus annectens. The sequence goes on from NC_056744.1 coordinate 1,397,815,970, forward strand.
CCTTTAGTACTGTTTTTTTACTTTAGAAAAGCAGATGAGGTCCCATCACAGAACTCTGGAGGGCTCTACTGGTGACTAGTCTCTATGTGGAGGTAACTTCCTCTATTTTGATTTCCTCTGTCCTACCTGTGACACAGTTGACAATCCAGCTGGGGTGACACAGGGGTTTATTCCCAGTTTATTTATCTTTTCTACTATGCTTGAGTGGGGAATTGTGTTAAAAGCTTTGACCAGGTTACGGCATGTGGTGTGTACCATTTTACCTTCATCAATCGATTTGGTGACCTCTTCAAAAAAATCCAGCAGGTTGAGTAATCATGACCTGCCCTTGACGAATCCAAACTGAGACGGGTCCAGTGTTTGGAGGTTCACTATGTCCTGATTGATTAGTTACACGGTAAGTCTTTCTGTGGGTTTGCATACAAAGCTGGTCAGATTTATGGGTCTGTAGTTGTCTGAGTGTGTGGGAGGTCCTCCCTTATGCAGGGGAATGACTGTAGCTGTTCTCCATTCATTTGATACAAAACCTGTATGAAGACTGAGACTGAACAGTGTTGTTAGAGGTGTGGCTAAATCCTGCTTCATGCTACTTAAGATGCATCCTGAGACATTGTTAGAACCCATCGATGCAGTACTTTTAGCTTTTGATAGCACGTTTAGAACTTGGTCTTGTGTGATATCTGAAGACCAACCAGTTTCAGGTATATCTTGAGGGACAGATGGAGGGGAGACAGGGTAAAGTTAGAGCTAAATCTATAGGCTAGCAAGTTTGCTATATCTTCCACCTCACTGTAGGCAACATTGTTCACAATCAGCTCAGCGCATTGCGGTGTTGTGTGTTTGAGATTATGAACATAAGTAAGAAATGCCTTGTGATTGTCTTAAGCCTCACATTTGGCTTTAGTCAACTTTATTAAGTTCCTGAGTTATTTGTTTATTTCAATGATCTTCTTCTTCTTTCGGCTTTTCCCGGTTAGGGGTCACCACAGTGGATCATCTGTCCGCTCATGATTGGCAGAGGAGTTTTACGGTGTCGAGTTGCCAGCCCAGCGCCCAATCTTCCACAGAAGGCACACACACACATGCACCCACACCTAGGACCAATTTAGAGTGTCCAATCCACCTACTGCATGTCTTTGCGATGTGGGAGGAAACCGAAGCACCCGGTGGAAACCCATGCAACCACAGGGAGGACATGCAGACACCACACAGAAGGCACCCCAGCCGAGAATCGAACTGGAGAACCTCTTGCTGTGAGGCGGTAATGCTAACCGCTGCACCACCGTGGCCAGCCTATTTGTTTATTTCAGTGATAAGGGTTCTAATATTCTGGGAAATACTCTTCTTACTTTTGGTCAAAATTCTTTTCCTTTTATTAATAAAGCTTGATGATAGTATGTTTCTACCATATAGGTTTGTTTCTTGGGTTTATCCTACACTTGTTCCTATAGGGTACACCTGCATCTGTGCAGCTGTTTACATACTGGTATAGTGTGGTGGTATATGTTTCTGTGTATTCAGTAGAGGTAACTGAGTTTGGTGGAGATTTGAAGCTTGTTAATGTATCACTTAGGAGGAGGTAGTTTGTTTTGAAAGAAATTTCTAAAGGTACTTTGGCTGGAAGAGGTCTTTGATTTCAATTTTATTTCAAAGGAGACTGCTTTATGGTCATACCTAACAAGTGATAAAGATATTCAAGGGATGGTGCAAGATGCTCCCATATTACTAAAGATATAATCTAAAATGTTATTCCGCCATGTGGATATACTGATTAATTGTTCCAGGACATTTGTACTGACAAAAGTCCAGGAAGCATTGTGCTCATGCACTATTGGTGGTGTAGGTTTCCCAGTTCATAGATGGATAGTTTAGATCACATATGAAAATGGTATTCAGTTTAATACTGAGTGATTCATATTCCTATAAATATTACTAATATTTATTTTCAGTACTGAGTTCTCCAGTCTGGTGAAAGCTCCTGCATCTATGCATTTAAGGCATAGACTTCCAAAGAAGGCTGCATCAGTCATTGCTTTATCATCCAGGCAAAGCCTTTATGAATAGTTCTGACATAAACCAAATTATTAAAGATGTCTTAGTCATGCTACTAGGAGACCAAAAACTCCTCAGCAACATGATAATTGAAACAGGAGGAGGAAACTGATGCAGAATAAGGTGAAGTCCCAAGACTGGAAAAACTCCCTTATCAGCCTCAACAAAAAGTTGAGATCCCTCATCAAATCCTCTAAAACTAGCTATGAAAACAGAATTGCAGCAGAGAGTAAAGACAACCACACGGCCTTCTATAGTTATGTAAAGAATCTGCAAGGCAATACCCAGATTTGCTCTGAGCTACTGCACAATGGTACCTCCTATACCAAGCAAACAGATATTGCCAATATACTGGCCGACAGATTCAGTGCCAGCTTTACACCCCCAAAGGACCAGTCACAATACCAGTAGATTGCCAGGCACCCTGTATTACTGCTGCACAGGTTAAAACAGCAAAACAGCACTGTCTAAGGCTAAGAATACAGCTTCTATGGGACCTGACAATATCCCTGGCTGTGTTCTACATGAACTACAGAGTGAACTGGCACCTCACCTGTGTGCCCTGTTCAATCACAGCCTCACCTCAGGCTTTATCCCTACCGAATTGTGCACTGCTAAAGTCATTCCTCTCCACAAAGGAGGAGCGACTAAAGACCCTCGGAACTATCGCCCCATTAGCCTGTCGAGTCTGATACGCAAAGCTATGGATTGCATCATTTTGGACCTAATAAACAAGGATATAGGGAATCTCTAAACTCTGGATCCCACATAGTTTGGTTTTGTGAAGTGTAGATCATGCCTGCTCAACTTGGTCAACTTCTTTGAGTCAGTCACCAGAGCTGTGGATGAAGGCAAGGTGGTTCATACAGCCTACCTTGATCTGGCCAAGGCCTTTGATACCATTCCCCACTCAGGAATCATAGAAAAACTCACTAAGCTAGGCATCAACTCCTACATCACTAGGTAGGTTGCAAACTGGCTCACGGGTAGAACCCACAGTGTGAAAGTAGATGAGTCCAAGTCAGACTGCTGACCAGTCACGAGTGGATTCCCACAGGGTTCGGTCCTAGGTCCTCTCCTGTTTGGTATCTACTTCTCTGAAGTCCAGCCCAACACGAAGGGACTCTGGCAGACAAAGTTCACAGACGATTGCAAGTTGGAAGCTATTATTAACTCCCCAAGTGATGACATTCTACAGAATGGCTCAGAGAGACCAACGACTGGTGTCAGAACCATGACATTAAGCTCAATGCCAAAAAATGTGTCATCATCCCCTTTGGGAAAAACCCAGTTCCCATGAATTACCACATTGATGTTAGTCCGCTGAACACAGAAGGCGTTATAAGAGATCTGGGAACACAAGTTGACAGCGACCTCTGTTTTGACCACACATTGCCACTATGGTCAGAAAGTCCTTCAATGTGGCACATCTTATTACTAAGAGTTTTGCATCCAGGAAGAAAGAGGTCCTTGTCTCCCTGTACTCTTCCCTCATTAGACCAGTCATCAAGTACAATGCCCCATTTAGCATGTACCTCACTAAACACCTGCAACAACTGGAGAGGCCACAAAAATACCTCACAAAGAGGATCCTAGGTCTTAAACATTTGTCCTATATAAACAGACTCAAAAGACTCCAACTATTCTCTGTCTCATATCGCCTACTTAGAGGCAATCTCTGCTTGATTTACAAAGCCATGTCTGACCCAACTCTGTTAAAAATGCTACATTTAAAGAAATCCCAATCCCTCCGCACCACATGCTGTAGAGACCTCAACCTCATTACCACAATCAACAGAACATGTTGGAGGGACAGGTTCATAACCCAGAGACTGCCCATGCTATGGAATAGACTTCCCATACATGTCAAGCAGAGCACCTCACTGGCCCTCTTCAAGAGAAATCTTGATGAGTGGGTGGGAAATAGAAAATTCACCCCGAGGATCACTCCAGTGGCTTTACTCGATAGAGACACTGGGAACTAAGGTTGGGTGGCACAATGCCAGGGTAATCCTATTGGCTAGGCTTGTAAAGGCTCCAGGGCCAATAGCCTAGTTACACACCTATGAACCTATACTAACCATCTCCTTACATCTTCAGTACATGTTTCAGTTATCCAATACACAGACAGCTCCACTTTAATCTGTGCTGCATCATCCCTACAAGAGCTCCATACTATTACACAGGAGTCCTTTCTATCAGTTGAAACATGGCTCACAAACTCCAAGCTAATTCTAAATCCTAACAAGACTAAACTTCTCCTGTTCCACCCAACAAGATCCCCTTTTTTGAGTCCAACTTTTAACATCATGTTCATGAACAAAACCACAATTGCCCCTGTTACCCACACTAAACTTCTTGGGGTAGAAATTGACTGTTACCTGAAATCTGACATCCACATCTCCCAGACCATAAAAAAGTACAAAAAACTGGGAATGCTTTGCAGAAATAACCAGTCGTCACTAAGCAAGCTAAACATACTATTGCACACATGCACCTCATATCCACCCTCCTGTATACCTCCCCAATTCTCAGAAACATCAGAAAGTCTGAAATAGCCAAACTTGACTCTTGCTATAATAAAACAGCAAAATTTGCCACTGATCCACCTTTCAGGTACTTTTGCACACAAACTCTTGCACCAACCTGAAAAAAAGCCCTGCTGTACAAAATCTAATACTCCCACTCTCACATAACAGGCCCCACTGCTCAAGCAGTAAATTACAATTACAGACCACAAAAGCTACCAACACATCTGGTGAATCCCTTTTCTCTAACTACACAGCCAAAATATGGAACACACCGCCCATCAATATAGTACCCCAGTTTTCATTAACTCAGTTTAAACAGGCTCTAAGAACCAATTTGGCAAACACACGGCTATGCTCCCGCACCAGCCGAGGGTAATTCACCCATAACTATTGTACCTAGTTAATTCTTTTCCCTCCACTTCACTCCCAAACTACTAATCTCAATAACAGAATTCCAGTTTCTCTCCTTCTGTACTCTCTAATTAGTGCACACTAACAATACTAATTCCTTCTGGCCTTCGTCATTTCTTTACTCAGCCTAACATTTTTCACTATGTTAGGAATCCAAATCATACATATTGTAACTGATGTATCCATTTAAATGTGTTATCTAACATCTACGGCTCAATGTTAAGAAACATCTAAATACTTTACTTTTCAAATGCTGTCAAATCCTATGGGATTTCTACCTGTATTTGTATTTTGTCAGGATTATCAAATCCTAAGAATTGTTACAAGGCATCTATTCATTGTGTTACCTAACATCTACAGCTCAATGTTGCAAGCCACCTAAATCCTGTAATGTTGAATTACTGTCAAAACATGTGGCATTTTTATTTGTATTCTGTAGTTGCAGTAGTATTTGTATTCGATGTTTTGTAATGGGAGCTTTTCTCCCCGGGCCTCCGCTGAAAAAGGACCTGTCTCCAGTTGGACTTTCCCAGTGAGCCAATGTAAAATAAATAAATAATAATAAATAATATTATTTCATCTGGATAATTGAAGGTCTGACTATTTTTTATGCATAACCTGTGTTCATGTTATGTAACTGAATGCTACTTAGAATTTTACTTACCTTACTTATTCAGTTCCACACTACAAATAAAGAGTTTTTGCAATGACAAAACAACTGACAAAAATAGTTTTACAATGTTAATTCTTTTCTATTTTTAATAGATGTTAGTCACTTTCTTCAGTTTTGATTATGTTAAATACTATTATTACATTGCCACCTAAGTGGTCGACTGCCATTTACTACTGTTTTGCTTTTCTGAGCTGTAGACACGATGTCAGTTTTTGGGACAGGTATTCTTAGGTCACTGACGACATCACTGTTTTAGAATATAGTGTTTCTTTATTAATGTTTTTTGGGTTACTGTATTAATTCTTCAAAGTTTAATGCTGATTTTAATTTTAACTCTACACTTGCCTGATATTTTCTCTTCTCAAATTAGAAGTAGTAGAGTTAGGCCTATGGGGAGGTTGAGAAGAGTCAGTCTCAATTACAGTCAACAAATTTCTCTCTTCAACTATGTATTACTAAATTCAGGTCAATATATGTATTTGGAAGACCACCACATAACAATTATCAAACCTAAACCTCAACACACAAGGCCATATCCCTATTACCTTTCAGTCTAGTGCAAACACATAAGACTAGATGTGGATTGTTGGAACCCTAAAAGGAATTCACAATCCAACTAAGAAAAAAAAAGAAGTTATGTACCTACCATAATGTTCCATGTGAGTTGTCCATCTCGCCTTCATTCTGTACTGATGAGTTTGGAACCGATCGTTGGTTCCGACTCAGTTGTTTACTAAAGCTCGAGGTCTTCAACCAGCTCATGGCTCTCTCCCTATCCTATGATGCACTGGTGCCTTCCTCAGAACTTGTTTGCTAATATACTAATGTTCACATGTCACTCCCTATTATTAATAGAGCCAGAAGAGGGTCAAAGCCCAAAGGGTGCCAATCAGTAACCTCTGGATCCTCTAAAAGCTAAGGCTGGGGGTTGGAGGGGGGACGTAAGAATGAAGGCGAGATGGACAACTCACATGGAACATTATGGTAGGTACATAACTTCTTTATGTGAAGTTGTCCTATCTTGCCTTCATTCTGTACTGATGGGACAGAGTCCCTAGCACCATCTTTCCTCAGTGTCTCACGAGAGTATATTCTTCAGTACAGTGGACCCAAAGGAGGCCCTGTCCCTGGAGACCAAATCTACTTTGTAATGAGTGGTAAAGGTATGAGGCCTCATCCATGTGGCTGCCCCACAAATTGTATCTATTGGCAATTTTGCACAAAATGCAGAAGATGTGGAGACAGCCCTAGTAGAATGAGTTTTAACTTTATGTGGCAGCTGTTTATTTACAGATTGATAAGCAAACAAAATGCAAAACGAAAATAACCATATTTATCAGGTATTTTTAACCCCATTTGTGTTAAATATTTTATACATATTTTTTATAAATATAATTTTACAAATGTTTCCTGATAGCAGGATAATCATCCATTAGCGTCTTCTGTGTGGAGGCATGCGTGAATGGGCGTGCCTTCGTTGAAGGTTGTGCATCAGGGCTGGTAACTCGGCATGTAAAAATCCACTACCAAACATTAGCAGACCGGAGTTCCGCTGTAAGCCGAAAGAAACACACACACACATTGATTTTTTTATAGTGAGTATTAATGATAGTCTCCTTTAAGTGAAGTTTTTATAATTGACTACGTAATAATATTAGACAATTTGATTGGGTTTACACTATCACATGATTTCTTTGTGTGCTATTTAAAACATTTTGTAACTATGAGATTTTATCCGATGAAGTTTGTTTACTTAAATAAACAAAAAGCGCTTCATTTATACAGTGTGGTCTACTCTGTACTGAGTCCTACAAGTGTTTTTATTTTATTGCCATAATTGGGGGAAAACAAAATGGCAAGTCAATGGACTGATTCAAGTGAAATTCTGAACAAACTTTTGGTAAATAGGACTGGGTTGTCCGAAGTGGCACTCTGTCATTGTGGAACAACATATATGGGGGTTTGATAGATAATGCTTGTAACTCCGAAACCCTCCTTGCTGAGGTGATAGCCACTAGGAAAATAGTCTTCCGCGTCAAGAACTTTAAGTCACATGATAATGCAGGTTCAAAAGGGGGAAGAATTATTCTGGATAATAAAAAATTCAGATTCCATGATGGCAGTGTGGGTTAAATAGGTGGTCTCAAAAGATTAGTGCCTCTTAGAAAAGTCTTTGAAAGTCTGTGGAACATAATATTTGGTCCTTCATTCTTAAAATGAAAATTTGGGATTGCTGCTAATTGTACCTGAATAGTAGCTGCTGCCACTCCCTCATTAAAAAGCTTCATCAAGAACTCCAAGATGGAAGAAACAGGTGCTGAATAAGGGTCAATATGATTCTTTAATGCCCAGATAGAAAATATTTCCATTTGTTGAGATATAATCTGCTTGTAGATGACTTGTGAGAAGAAATCAGGATATGTTGTGCTGCAGATGAAAGGTTGTGTAGCCTGGCTATAGTTGGAAATGGAGCAGCCAAAATGTCAACTTTAAGGTAAGAAGACAAGGGTGAAGAGCCCCTGAAGAATGGGTCAGAAGATCTGGTACTGGATCCAGAATCCAAGGCTCTTCCTGAAGATAAGCCCATAGGAAGGGGAATGGCCAGTAGGGGGCTATTAGAATTAAGTCCTTCCCAACATACTGGCTGTCTAAAGAACTTTGGAAATCAATGGAAAAGGGAGGAAAGTGTAGAGGAGACCCATGGGGCAATCGTGTACAAGTGCATCCCTCGGGGGTTCCCCTGGAGGGGGAGATTAGAGCAAAGTAGCTGCAGTATTTTGTGTTCATGAATGTGGCAAACAGGTCACAGCAAAGCTGGTCCCATTTTCAGAAAATCATTTCTGCTACTTCTTGTTTCGAGGACCACTCGTGAGGCATCAGAATTGCTCTGCTGAGTTTTTCTGATATCACACTGGATTTCCCCAGGATGTGCATTGCTAACAGAAAGCATTGGGAGGAAGCAGCCCACTGCCATACTCTCAGGGTCTCTCGACAAAGGGGGTAAGGTCTGGCTCCTCCTTGTTTGTTTATATACCTAACAAATGACATGTTGTCAGTCTGGATTTCACTTGTTCCTTTTGGAAGAAAGTCTTGGAATGCCTGCAATGCCAGAAGCACCGCTCTCATCTCTAGGACATTGATATGTAAATAGGCCTCATGATCCTGCCATGTGCCTTGGGTTTTCCTTCCCAGATAATGCCCCCCACCTTATCTGGGAGGCATCTGTGGTCACTGTGGCTAGTGGAGATGGGAGAATGAAGGGATGACCTAAGGTCACTTGATCTGAATGTAGCCACCAACATTCTGTTAGCATTATCTGATGCGACATTGGAAGTTCCTGCATGGACAATTGGGCAAATAGGAGCAAATGTAAGATCCTCATGTGCATCCCAGCTAGGGGAATTACACTGATAGCTGTTGATATTGTGCCCAATACTTTGAGAATTGTCTTTGCTTAAGTCTTTGTTTTTAAAATGAGGTCCAGAACCTGTGGTCGAAGGGTGTATATATTTTCTGGTGGAAGTTTTACCGTCATTGTAGAAGTATCTAATTCTGCGCCTATAAAAATGATATGTTGCAATGGCAATAAGGCAGATTTTTTGTAGTTTATTGTAATCCCTAAATGAGCACAGAGATTTAAACTGGTGTCTCTCGCTTGTGTAAGTAGATGCTTGGTGGTGGCGGTTGGAGCCAGTCGTCTAGATATGGAAACACCCAGAATCCTAAACACCTCAGGTGAGCCATAACCACTGCCATACATTTGGTGAACACTCTGAGGGCTGTAGTAAGACCAAAGGGCAGAGCTTGGAATTGGTAGTGACTGGTTCCCAGCTGAAAACGCAGATGACTCCTGGATGGTCTGTCCATTTTTATATGATAGTATGCATCCTGGAGGTCTACAGAGCACACCCAATTGTCTTTTCCCAGAAAAGGGAGTATCGACTGCAGTGTAACCATCTTTCTTACAGATTTGTTCAGTCTGTTGAGATCCAAAATGGGTCTCCAGTCCCCTGTTTTCTTTGGAACTAAAAAGAAACTTAAATAAGTTCCAGATCCTATTTGGTCTGTGGGGACTGGTTGGATGACTCTTTTTCTAGCAACTTCTGATATTCTATGGTTGCTTGTTTCCTGCGACTGGGTGGAATGTCCAGAATCCTTCTCATTAGTGGGGCTGGCATGGAAAAGGGTATAGAGTAACCTCTGGATATGATACTTTGTACACACTTGTCTTTTGTTATTTTTAGCCAAGCATCTGGGTACAAAGATAAGCAACCCCTGACTGCCTCCAGAGAGGGACAGATGAGCCTCCTTTCAGGAGCACTGAAAGGGCTTACCCATGAAAGATTCTCTGTTGCCCTGGTTTTGTGGACCCCCTTTGCTGCGTGGCCAGCGTCTTCCATTATTACCTCCTCCTCTGACCCTGGAGGAAGTTTCACCACATGTGTCCGGAAAGACTCTCTGGGATTTTTGAAACCGCATTTTACCTCCCTTTTGACCCTTTCCTTAGGATAGGAAAAACAGACTCCGACAGCAGATAGAGTCTTGCCTTCCTATTCACACTTGCTTAGTGTTTCTTTGACTTTAGGCTTTAGGATGACCTGAAGGATTCTGCAAAGTTACACAAGCACATCTAGGAATGTCTCCTAAGGGCGATTCCTGAACCCTCTGATCTACTTGCTCCATCAGCTGCATAAGAAATGAGCTTCATGGATAAGTTCCCTACTGAATTAAGGGTGGAGAATGGGAAGACACATTATCTGCAACCTCTACAGTGACTGAACCCTGGAGAGTGTCTCCTAGCTCCTTTAGGAGATTTTTCTGTAGCCTCTTGAGATGGGTAAGATAATTTTGGCACCCAAGTGTAAAGGTCGCTTATGAGAACATGCGCATTCCATATCTGTCCATCGTACACGGGTCTTTGTTTGGAAGATGGACAGATGTGGAAGTCTCAGACAACTCCTTTTTGGTGGCTGCCTCCACCACCATAGCATCTACTGAGACCCCTTTTGTCAAAAAAGTTTTGTCTTCTAGGGAAGTAATACATTTATTCGGCCACCTAGGGACAGGTTCCACAGTATCTGGAGACTCCCAAGCCTTTCGACAATCCAATTCCATGAATTCCTCAAAAGGTGGAGACACCCGAGTGGCGGAAGGGTGAGACACAAAAGCCTTCAGGTAAACAGACTCTCCAGAAGGGGTGATGGGCTTCCAGCCACCTCTCACTTTAAGGATCTCTAAGATGTCTGCAAAGAAGACATCTTCAGAGGGAGACCATGGGGATGCTTCTGAGTCTGCAAGGTCTGTGTCAGACGTGACTGACTCCTGTGGGGAGTCCAAATGTTTCCTCTTGCATAATCTCTTCTGAGGGACCTCCTTGGGAGGACATTCCAGAAAGGTTTCAGAAGAGAAGGATTTGCTCATAGGGGCAACCTGGAGCTCTGGGTCTCTACTTCTGAGTGGAGTCAGTAATGCTGAGATGAACACCAGTGCCTTTGGGGGAGGAATGACTGGACCTGATAGTGTGGCTGTCCATGGAGACATTGTTGTCATCATGGCTTCATAAGCCTCCCATTCATTCTGAAGAGCTGGAAAGTCCCCCCGTTCCCATGGTGGTCAGTGCTGAAGCTGAGGTAGGAGCCGAACTCACCTGAGCAGAGGCCCCGAGAGGCAAGATCGGATCCAAAGAAAAATCAGCCTGACTCCTCTCCCTGGACCCGGCCAGGGAGTGTTGGCTCCTAGACCCCTCATATGGCACTGCGGTTGTCGGAGCTGTAGGAGCCAAAGATCCTGGAACAGGTCTCGGCTCTGACGGTTCCAGCACTATCATTTTCGTGCATTCCGGCTCTGAAACTGCAACTCGGGTAAGAGGAGAAATTGATGTTGTTGGGATAGGTGTGGTCAGTGCCAAATCTTTCTGGGTTGGTTATGACAAAAGTTCTGCCAGTGCTGGTGTCCTCTTGAGTCTCTGCGCCACACGATCCACATCACAGCCAGAAAGGCTTTTACAGGATTGAGTGGAGGGAGCTGGGGATTCTATGGTCTGTAAAAAAGGTGACCTCAATATAGGAGATACCCGCTCCATGGCAGGGGACCGGCTCCTCACTTGGAAAACCAACGGCTCCAAAGTCAATGGAGCAGAGATAGATGGTCTCTTGGACCCAATAGATTTGGACACTGCTGGAGACATCTTTGCAGACTTTTTCAATGGCTCTGAACCCTCTGAAGCAGTATGGGATGACCTTTTTGAAGTTTTGGTAGTTTTGTCTGATTTTTGTGTAGGAGAAATGGGCTTCTTTGGAGGACTATGACCCTGTTCCAAGTCCTCTGTAAAAGAAGATTTCAGCAGTCCTCTTAAGATTAGCTTGTTCTTCCTCCATGAAGAACCCTGGAGCTAAAGGAGTGGCAAATTGTACATGACTCCTATAAATGAACTGCCCCCAGGCAGTAAACACATTCAGTGTGCCCACTGGTGATAGACATTTTTTGACTGCACTTAGGGTATTTCTTGTAACCTGAAGGTTTAACTTCTTTACCTTGTTTAGATATTGTAAACGTAACAACAACCAAGTGATCAAAGGAAGAATGGACCTGCAACTCTCTAAATTTAAAGAGTTAGCTTGATAGGGAAATATATCTTCAAAGGATAACTGCCACACAACAACAACAATTCTAATCAAGTGATATAGTAGGAAGAAAAAGCTAACTAACAATCACTCAGAAAGAGAAGAGCCCTCTAAAGAAAAATGGACTCATCTGCTCTTTAATAAAAAATGAGCTAGCTTATACTTGAAGGAACTATAGAAAAAACACACCTCTAAGATATAAAGCTATGACTGCTTAAAGCAAACTATGCAGTCGCACATACAAAAACTTATCTACAGGTTAACCTAAATATATATATATAAATATATATATGTACATTGAAACTACTCACTAAGCACTCTAAAAGGCAAACAGTAAAACATATTTGACTAAACTACTATGAAAATGGGATAGGGAACTATTTAGTCCTAAATAAAAGTGGTCAGAAGTTAAACAACACTCACTAATAAAGTATTTAAACACTCTACTTCATAAATACATATTAAATATTAACTAACTAAGCTATTAAGATACACTAAGAGAATAAACTAGAGAAATATATAGAAAAAAATTGTTTTCCACTTAACCAGAGCTGGAAGAATCACCTGATCTGTTTCACTGGCAAATGAGATCTAAGGAAGGCACCAGTGCATCATGGGATAGGGAGTGAGCCATGAGCAGGTTGAAGACCTTGAAATATAGCAAACAGCCAAGTCAGAGGATCGGTTCCATACCCATCAATACTGAATGAAGGTGAGATAGGACAACTTCACATCTTGTTTTACATTTATCTTCTAAATCTCTAGTAAATATTATTTTTATCCAAGAATCACATTGAGTATGTACTCAGTGGGCTGTCTTCCAAAAGAAATGGATTTAACAATTAGATTTAACTGAAGTTGGTATTAAAAAGAGCAGCATAGCAATTCTAAATAACCAGAACTTCAAGGGCACAACACGACAGTTGGAGCAGACTTCTTTCTTAAAAACAGCTTTATTCCAAAAGTAAAAAGTATAAACTGCCAGCAAGCGCTTTCACGTTGTAATCAACTCTTCTAAGACTTTCAACTGCCATCTTTACAAAGTCTGCATTTATAAAGCCAATGAGCCAATCAACTGTTGCTACCTCATTCAATTAATTAAATGAATGCATAAATTAATTAAAGCTATACAGCTAAAACTTTTAAAATGTATATTATACGATACCTGACCTTCGCAATGCATATGCTTAGACATCTAAACAGATAAAAAAGTTCATCTATGGGTATATATATACATATATATATATATATATATATATATACACACACACACACACACACACACACACACACACACACACACACACACACACAAAGGCATATAGATATAAAAAATATATATACATGTAGATATATAAATAAATATACAGACCCTATGAACTAAGTCACCTGCATAGCATGAATAACCAATGCAAAAAAGTGCAAGAAAAATGCTTATGTGGCTTAATGCCATTTAAAAATGAAATCAAATATATTAGCGCATCTAGTTAAATATAACAATAATGACATATACGATGTTCGATATCACAAATATACCTACATAAAAACTGTACTCATAACTATACTAAAAACTTTATATTAGAAACTTCATAAACTCATTCAGTTTACAAGCAGTCTCTCTTTCAAAAAGGGCTTCAGTGACATCCTGTCATTTAGCCCATGTAGTGTGTCAGTTTGTAATCTCAAAATCCATCTGGCCTCTTGTTTTTCTGTATGATTCTTGTTATCACCTAACCTAACGGTTTTGTGTATTAATTCTATGACTGTTGCATAACAATTCTAATGAAAAATATCTTTTCCAGGGTGTGTTTTAGATTCAGGATATGACACAATGTGCAGATGTATCAAAATCAAAACAAGTTTTTTTTATATAAACCACTACTTGTCTAATACCTACATGTACCTTGCATTAAACAGCTAGACTTTATTGCAGAAATATTAAATTGTCTTACTAGGTTTAAAAAACACCATTTAATTCTACAATAAGACCAGAATTCAGTTATAGATCCAGCATATCTTTATAGAGAAATTTAAGTATATCTCATGTTATTTTAGATTTATACAGAACAATATTTCTGACTCAATAAGATTTTCACCTTCACATAAAAACAAATTCACGTATTATTCATCTTTTTCTACATCCCATTCAAGAATCTATATTTTTTTGTTGTTGTTTCTTACCAAACAATTTGATATGTTATGTTACAGACTTTTACACAAAGCCATGTGCATTATTGGATCACTCTAAAATCCAAATTTATCTAAATTTCAGTTTGCCCCTTTAATCAAATTCCTTCCACAACTGCCATTACGCTCACTGCTTCTACAAAAAAAAAAAAATCAAGAATTAATGAAAAAAATTAATAACATTTTAATTGATTTTGTTATAATATTCTTACAGAAAATATGAAATTAGATATTCAATGAGCAGCCTTTAAAACACAACTGGGGGGGGGGGTTACTAATTAGTAAAACATCCTATTATTAAAAAAAGAAAATTAAATTAAACAAAAAACTGCATTTCAAAGAATGTAGGTTGATTTAGAATCATAATTCCTCTACAGAATTCCAAATTACAAAAAATAAACAAGGAACTTATCCTACTGTAGTTATCCCAAATACCATGGCAAAAAAGTACAAGTTAATTATTCTGAATGGGGTTCAAACACTCTCCAAACATATTAATCAGAACACACCATTGTTCATACAGTAAATAAAATATAACACACTATATCAATCAACCCTGTTATAATCTCATTATTTGAGTTTTGTTTGAATCTTATATGAAAAACAATCTACATTCCTTGATTAATTAAAATTTTCCTAATTAGACCAGAAATACAAGCCTGTATTGTCCAATCTCATTGAAACATTAGAAATTTAAAAAGCTAACAAAACCTTAGAATTATTCCAGAATTCCATAAGCTTTTCAAAATCTAGATATCAAACATGATGTTACCTCTATTTAATTTTGTAAGTACTAATGGTATTTCTGATTTATAAATTAACAGAGGTAAGAATTATAATGCCTAAAAAGTCAAACCGATAAAACAGAAATCATAAATTCTAGACTCATTGCATTAATTTGCACACTGAAATTAGTTTTGCCTAGTATAATCTCCCCTTTTCAGTCAAGATTTTTAATCAATAGGCAAACTTCTGACCAAACAGTAACTTTTGAATCAATTCAACCCCAAAATAAACATCTTTCTACCCCTATCTTGTTAAAATAATGTCTGTGTCACGGATTACCTCTTTTGCCTTACCTTTTTAATATTTACATTGAAGTGTTATTTCTCTCCTTAAATCAGTGGACTACTTATTTTTTAGCCAAATAATTTTAAAATTCCATTAACAGCCTTCACTGATAATGTGAATATTTATCTCTCATGCCCACTCACTGACATACTCAAAATATTTAACAATTTAAATATTTTCTAAATTTGCCAGTTACAATTATATCATACAAAATCATCTCTTTACTATACTGCTGAAGAAGTATTATGCAGTGGATATAACAAAACATGAAGGATTGAAGACTGCCCATTACATACAAATATAGGAGTCAATGTTATGGCAAACTGATTAAAAAAGCAAAGTATATAAATCATGGCTTAATGTTCCTTCAATTATTAAAACAAGGCAATCTTTACACTTTTTCTTGCTATCTAAAATTACAATCATTACAAATAATATTTTCTAAGACTTCTATTTTATTTTATTTCTACTAACATGCCATCACTATGAACCTTTTTAAAAAAAAATATTTGTAACAATTTATCAAAATGCATTTGGCACCCCAAAAGTACCAGGATCTGATATAATGAACTAATATGCCCCCCAAAAATTATGGGGTATGACTTTATCAAATTTTTTTGCTTATTTTATTTAATCATAACAGCACGCAGGCATTTTAAAACCATTAACTTCAACCATAATTTTAACAACTCAGATCCAGCACGTTTACACATTTCACAAAGATGTATTAAAACATATGACTGTAAACCCCTACCCTCGCTATTCCTTTTTTAAAGTTCAAAGATATTACAAGATTAAAAAGTAGATAATGTTGTTAAACATCACATAGAACATTTTCAAAAACTAATGAAAATATTCACCTTGAAAAATATAGCCCCCGGGATTCAATAGCGCTTACACTAAGTGTACACCATTCTGAGTGAACAGACAACACAGACATAACTCACACCTTCTTCCTCATAATTTTAGTTTTCCTACTGATATTTTTGCAGCTTTAAATATTGACAGGGATTCATAAACATTACCAGAAGTGTTGATTACATGTACACTTAGTGTACTCTTTCTGAGTGACTAGAAAGCACAAAAAATGTGATAAGAATTTTCTTGAATACATATTGTGTATACTTAGTGTGCACTCAGTGTAGGCTTTATTGAATCTGGCTATTTCAACCCATTAATAATAACCGCAACACCTTAATTAATTAATAAATAATTATTATTAATTATTACTAATTATCAGTAGCTGTATAGAGTGAGTTGTGCCCGCTTGTTTTAAGAATACGACAAACTCAAAAGGTAAGCCCCTCTGGTGGAATTACAATATCAATCAGTTATAGAACAAAAGAAAAAAAATCTTGGCCAAGCAAAGGCTAAATTTGAAGAAAAAATAGCTTCTCAGGCAAAGGGCAACTACAAGGCTTTCTATAGCTATGCCCAAAACCTTAGGAAAAATACGTAACAATGCACAGAACACACTGTAAATGGCATCACCCACACTAAACCAGAGGCCATTGCTAGCCTTTTCACTGACAGGTTCAGCTAAAATTTCTCCTCCCACTCCACCCCTGACAGTCCAAAGAAAATGCCATATACCACAATCTCCTCAACCATTACTATGGAACAGGTCTTCAATGCACTTTCCAAGGCCAGTGTACGCCAATAACATCCCAGGATCTTTAATAAATACCATGAATCATGACATTTGTGGTCCACTTGAATGACTTTTCCACTGAAGCCTTCAGTCAGGTTTTGTGCCCAAGAAATGGAAATGAATACAGTCATTCCCCTGCACAAAGGAGGTCCAACCACTGATACAGGTAACTACAGGCCCATAAGCTTTACCAGCCCCATATGTAAGGCCACAGAAAGAACCACCATGGACATAATAAAAGAGGACATAGGTAACCTGCAAATGCTGGACCCATCACAGTTCAGCTTTATTAAAGGAAAGTCATGCCTATTAAATCTGGTGGACTTTTTTGAGAGCATCACCAAACCACTGAATGAAGGGAAGACTGTGCACACAGCTTACCTCGACCTGGTCAAGGCTTTTGATAGAATACACCACTCAGGCATTATAGACAAGCTCAATAATTTAGGTATAAACCCTTTTCTCACCCAGTGGGTAGACAACTGGCTCAGTGATAGGTGATATTGCACAATTTGTAAGTAAGGGCATGCTATCTAGGTCCAAAGAGGTCATTATCCCACTGTGCTCCACCCTTATCAGACCAATCATAAAGTACAATGCTCCCATTGATATGACCTGACCAGGCATATGCAGCAACTACAGCGACCTCAGAGGTTCATTACAAAAAGAATACAAGGTATAACAAATCTGCCTTATTCAGAGTGCCTTAAAGCTCTTCCCTCTACTCAGTCTCCTATAGATTGCTGAGGGGTGATCTATGCATGGCTTACAAGGCATCATCAAGCCCCACACTTATGAATCTCCTACATATTTGTAAGTCATAGAGTACCATAAATACAATGTCTAGGGATCTGAATCTGGTCTGTGACTCAAATGGAACATACTGCAGGGACAGACATGGGTCCAGGAGACTACCCCTCCTATGGAACAGGCTTGCCATCCATGAAGTTGAGTTTGTCTATTACCCAGTTTAAGCACAACCTAGACCAGTAGATAGGGAATAAGAAATTTAAACTGGGTCTAGCACCCATGTCCCTTATGGACAGAGGTGGCTTATTAATGCCTGGCTCTCAATATTCTATTTGGATACAGGACATCATTATCCTTTTGGGAAAATTTGCCTAGGATTAGAAAGCCCCCCCCCCCCCAGGTTGTTAGCCTAATAATCTACGAATCTATGAATAATTCAGTGATAGATTTCACTCCTTTCCCTTTGTTGAAGAACTATATACTTTGGGATTTTCCTGGCAAAGGGAATAGTTCACCCTCTGAACTCTGTAATTGTCTTAAAGTACTCAAAAGTTATTTATCCATTTTAACCTTAATTTGTGACTTACTGTTTTCATTTAAATGAATAATGATCCAATAAAACAGACTTTTACAAAACCTTATCAAAACAATCACACCTAGTCTACAAAATAGAATGACTCCCACTCTACATTCCTTCCAATCACTACAGGAGTCCTAAAAGGCGCTCCGTATTTAGGCCAGAACTTTTCAATGTCATCATTAATGACATGCACAAGGAATCAAACCTTGCCACCATAATACAGAATGTTGACAATTTAACTTTAGTTTGCTCGGCCACAAACCTTCCCACCTTAGAAAGCATCACACAGAAAACTTTCACCAATATAGAAAACTGTCTAAATAAATCTAAAATGCTATTAAACCCCAACAAAACCAAACTAATCCTATTCCTTCCTAAAGACATAAATCAAAACAACACTGACCTTAATATTAACTCCTCAATGAACATACAAATTGAAATATTTAGGCCAGTACTTTTCAATGTCATCATTAATGACATGCACAAGGAATCAAACCTTGCCACCATAATACAGAATGTTGACAATTTAACTTTAGTTTGCTCGGCCACAAATCTTCCCACCTTCGAAACCATCACACAGAAAACTTTCACCAATATAGAAAACTGTCTAAATAAATCTAAAATGCTATTAAACCCCAACAAAACCAAACTAATCCTATTCCTTCCTAAAGACATAAATCAAAACAACACTGACCTTAATATTAACTCCTCAAAGAACATACAAATTGAAAACATCACCAATACAAAATTATCAGGCGTTATTGATAAGTTAAAATTTGATCTGCACATTGACACTGTAGTCAAAAAGACACACTGCAAACTAGGTTCTTTTTACAGAGCAAAGCACCTGCTAAGTGATCATAGTAAAAAAATAGCTGCCACCTCCCTTCTCCTTTTTACTGTCCTACAGGACTCAGTGATAGTCACAAATCATAACTCTTCCACCACACTGGAAAGCACCAACAACAAAATAAGCAAATTTGCCTGCCATCTTCCAAACCACTCCCATCACTGCACGGTGCTCAATACCCTCAACTGGCTTGAACTTCCTCAACATATCACCCTCTCGCAGCTACTCACAGCACACAAAATGCTTCAACACCCACTTTAAACACCTTCGCTGTCATATCTCACCCAATGACACATATCAAATAGAACCATAATATCCTCATAACTTAAATTAACTTTTGCTAATAAATTTAATAATTATTACGGTGACTCACTATTCTCTGTTGCAAATTTTCAAGGCACAGAACAAATTTCCAAACCCCATCAGGTTTTTAAATAATCTGCAACAATTCAAAACCACCCTAAAATATCACCTGGCAAGTAATAAGCTATGTAAATGTACCACACCTACAGTTTGAATTATGCAACCCTAACTCTGTCAACTATGGATATAATTAATGTGTATTAATATAGTATTTTTACTGTACTCTCAATATCTTGAAAACATGTATTTTCTTAATATGATACATTTTGTACATAATGTTTTGACAGTTTGCTTTGAAATACTTTGCAAATAATGTTTGCAGACCATTTTTATTTTGAATTGGCAAAAATGTACTTCTGTCCTTATACTGGAGCTTTTCTCCCCGGGCTTCCACTGAAAATGGGCATTTCACTTCCCAGATGGACTTTTGTGGTAAAAAATGCAAATGAATAAATAAATGATCTGACTCCTCTTAGCACCCAAAGCAGTATCTTTGTCTTATAAAACATACCTTAAAATAAAATTTTATGATGTATATTTGTAAAACTCTCAGTCAAAATATGATCCTGCCTTTTCACATAATAAAATTTAAAAAACACATAATAACATTAGACATCAGAACTATTCCTTACACGGTTCATGATAATAAATCATGTCTACCTCACCCCAGTTAAAAGTCCGTATACAGTCAGTTAGTCCCAAACAACTGTACTTCATGTGGTTTACCCAATGCAGATCTACTACATATAATCTGGGACTGCAGATATACAAAGAAATTGTGGTCTGTTGTGCATAAGTTTTATGTCCAATTTCCTGAGTTAGAGCCTATCACTTGGCAACTTGTACTTCTGCACTTACCTCCTAACAAAATCAAGGCACTATATCTGAGATCACATACTATTCTGTTTGTTAGAATATATCAAATTCTACATAACTAAAAAGGGGTGTACATTACCTACTTTGACATGGTGTGAATTTACAAAATCAACTGTGAAACATTACAAAGCCTTGAAACTAATCCATAAACAACCGTCTACAACAAATGAAAAAGCTTAAAACTTGGGATACAGTTTTAAATATCCTGCTTTAACTTGTTATAATAAAATGTTATGACCTTTCATAAATGTTTTTATAAATGTTCTTACTGACAACTTGAATCAGTACTATTAATACGCATTGTTCTTCTTGTAGCCTTGTATTATAGACTTGCATTATCAAATTTGAAGAGAGTAGAAATATTACCTATATACTCACTTCTATGATTTTTCCATTACAAGTAGTGTAAACTATTTAGTTTTGGGATTGGATATTGTCTTTGTTATACTTGTTAAGAATTCATTCTTACTTTTTTTCTTTTCCATGTTGTAATTTCTAGCGCCTTTTTTAAATTAAAGGGAATTATAGCATCTTTGTAAGTTTCAAGT
The DNA here is from genome assembly GCF_019279795.1 of Protopterus annectens. Taxonomy (NCBI): domain Eukaryota; kingdom Metazoa; phylum Chordata; order Ceratodontiformes; family Protopteridae; genus Protopterus; species Protopterus annectens. The sequence continues at coordinate 1,397,837,136 of NC_056744.1, forward strand.
GCTTGTACAGAAGCTGATAAATGAAGGATTATATTAAAAAATGCAGCATTATATTAACATCAGGTCAGATCAGTGGGCTCTAAAGTGGTACAATGTTTTCCACAAGTGGCTAGTCATATCCTTTAGAATTAGAAAGGTTACAGAATATGCTTTTCTGACTGCGGTCGATAAACAATGGTCAGCATTTAAACTATGGTCTACTATTATTCCGAGATCTTTGTTTAAAGATAGCAACATTTTCTATGATTTCACTACTTAATCGTTATTTATGTCATTCTTGTCAAACCTCATTATTTAATAATTTACTGATGTTATCTAGGAAATCATTACTATTGTTCCAGATATGTATTTCCTGTAGCCTAACTTGGTAACCTTTGGTAGAGTTTATTGAAGTAACTTCTTGTCATTCTTGTCAGTGTGCATTGATCTGTGAATCTTCTAATCCAGAGCCCAAACATCACTTATATATATATATATATATATATATATATATATATATATATATATATATATATATATATATATATATATATATATATATATATAAGAAAAATAACTCTGAAAGAAATGGCCCCAAAAGAAGGCATGTGGGGGTTACCACTGGTAATCACCATTGGGAGAGATAGGTAACCTGCCATCTTGACTTCTGTAGAACTGCTTAACTAGTACTTTACTTACTGAATTATACATAGTCAGACAGTAATTCAATGTTTTAGTCAAGTCTTTCCTGGAACACTGGAACAGCACTGAATTAAATGATTCTCAAACAGTTTGTTGAATCTGTCACACAGCCTGCTAAAAATACCTTAGGTAGAAAAATGAGTAATGCCCTCAGAAAATTTTGCTGTGGTTAGGGGAAGGCAGCCGCCTCCCCCTATTTGAACTCTATTCCCCAGTACATATTTTTGTTAGGAATACCACAAAATCTGGTATGGAAAATGAAACAAATGTATTAACAGAAGACGTGGCAGCAAAAGCATGAATGGCAAAACAGATGAAAATCAGAGATAAGATAGTGAATAGGACAGACAATAAAACAGTAATGATATCTGGTTAGGAGCTTATAAATAACAAAAATCAGTGGGAGTCATTTAAGCAATTCGCGGACAGCACACCCAGAGATGCACACACCAACCTGTGGTTTTCATATATTAAGTTATTTCTGAGAGGCAATGAAAGACAGGTGGTAAGTGTGATGCTGCAAAGACATAATGCACTATGGAAAAATACTGAACAACCTGTTGATATGGGAGCCCCAACCAGACCATTTGGGAGGGGGGGTAGACCACATTAAAAAAATATATACTAGCCCAATGAAGTGATGCAGGGAGTTTAGTACTTCAGAGACAAGCAAACTGCACCAAACATTTCCCCCCCAAGTTTGACCTTAGCTTTCCTTTAATGAGCTATTTGATACATTCTGAATTTTTTGTGTAGACTCTCTTGGTTGTCTACTATTTTCCTTCTCTTTCACCCATTTCTTAAAGAGCGTCCTTCTACCCTTCATTAATCTCCTCCTCCAATCACAACCACAGTTTAGTAGTACTTACCCTCAGCTCTTTGTAGAGCAGTTTTCACTCCAGCAAAGCTTTCTTTCAAGGTAGTACGTCTTGCTTAACTTTTCTTTCCAGTTTTTTTTTTTGTTAGCATGACAAAGCTTACTGCCTTTTTCAGATTGTGTCTTTCTCCCTGCCTTATTCATTTTATTTTGCCACATATCAGAGACTTTTTATGTCCATTAAAATCAGAAGCCTGTTTCCCTTTCTCTTAAGCTGGCAGTCTCTTGTCCTTTCCATGGTCAGCCCTCCATCTTCAGTTTAGCTCCTTGCTGCCAATGTCCACAGGAAAAACAACTGTGAGAGCCTTCTAACAATTTTATTTCCTTCCCTTTATTAGGTCTATGCTAGAAATCTAGCCATAACAGTAGAAACATCCTGTTTAACTTTGCCCTTAACCTAAGTGAGTTACCCTACACCATGAGAATAGGCCCTATATTGTGCAATTAGATTATTATAATGCCACCTCTTTCCTGGCTAAAAGAAAAAACAAAACAACAACAAAAAAAAAAACAGATATCATTAGTGAATTAATTTCTTCTGTGGCCCTCTGATCCTTAGCATGTTATGTGGACAGGTGCCATATCCTGTCATAAGGTGGCGAGCTTAGTTGTTTTTGCTGCTATGTCCTTCTGTGTGGTTCCTCCATTTTACATACCAGAATTTTACATACGATGTCAACTGGCTCCTTTCGAAGGCCCTCAACAATGTTAGTATTACCCATCTGCTGTTAAAGCTATTTAATAAACTTACTGTGTTTTATAAACTGAGTAAACCACACAAAAGGAAAGTAGAAGCACGCTGACACAGTAAACGGCACGGACCTTTTAATAAACGTAAGCGCTTTCAGCTAAGCAAATGCCCAGCCTTCATCAGACCTTCAGGTCTGATGAAGGCTGGGCATTTGCTTAGCTGAAAGCGCTTACGTTTATTAAAAGGTTCATGCCGTTTACTGTGTCAGCGTGCTTCTGCTTTCCTTTTGTGTGGTTTACTGTGTTTTATCATCAAATCAGATAGTGGACCGATGATTGCAGCTATTAATGAACTACTTTTTTGCAATCCTCCAGTACATTGCCGATGGCTCTACTAATGGCACTCGGCCCATTTCTCTAGGGACATAGGAGCTAGACATTCAAAGGCTGGCCGAGAGCCCTCACACAGAGACCTCAATCGGCCCTTCCATTCTGTAGCAAATGTCCGATGGTATGGAGAAGGTCAGCTTGCTGGTTCTGTGGAGGCAGCCAGTCCTCTCTCTAATGAGAACACCCCCACCTCTGTGGTTCCACTTGTTACAAGTGTCTCGTGAGGGGAGGTGTACCTCCACATACCAAATTTCTCTCAGCTTTACTGTACTAAACAACATGACAGAGTAAGCTGGGCTGGCTCAAACTCCACAGGGTAACACTTAGTGCTCCCTCTAGGTGTCATCTTTGTGATGAGCCCACTGCTCTCCCTGCAAGATGGGTATGACAGAAATGGCCACTCACTTCCTTCTTCTTTGTCCAGCTCATACAGACACCTGAGCCCTTACTTGAAATGGGGTCATTTGTGGTATAGTCAGTGGTTTATCCCTCTACTACATGGAGCTGGCTTAATTACTGAATTGTATTAGTATTAGTTCCTCTGTACAGAATGTAGTAATTTATGCAAACATTCATGTAAAACCATAGTTAGTTACTGAACTGTAAATATTGGTTGTAATGTAACCCAAATTTAATTGCTGGTTTGAAATGCAACTTGAAAGGTAATCTGTTTGTGAATTCTTTAGATTTACTGTCTCCTGGCCCATTCATGGCTGAAAATGGTCTTTGGACCAGTTCACTTAACTGGTTAACAAAGCAAATACAACAAACAAACAAATACAACTGGTACTAGCAGTCCAAATGTTCCCATGCCCAGCAGACAAAGTATTCCCATTCTAATGTATCGAAACGACAACGTAAACATCATAAATCTAATCAGACCCAGCTAAACTGATTTGTTTTTATTAAACAATCTAACTTTGTTTTCATACATTGGTCATTATCACAACCATCTGTTTCTTACTTGAATTTACTGCAGTTTTACAAAAAATGCTTAGCATTTTGTTCTCGTCTTAGCCAAGTGTTTATTGTCTGGACAAACCAGACTGGAATCATGTTTCAGTAAATAAGGCTGAATGATAGCAATCACTTTCCATAACAAGTTAAACATGTGAGTGTCACCTCTACTACAGAAACAAAGTCCTGACATATCTGCATTCACTTCATTACATTACAGGTATTTTCAGGAAAAAATCATAAACCTGTGTTCATTTGAAAGCAGATTTTCTCTTCTACCTAGCTTTGTATGAGAGCTTACAGTTGGTGAAATGAATTATAAAAGATTAAAATATTGCACTAGATTACCCAGGCAAAATAACTAAATTGTTATTCAAAACAACAAGTTGAAAGGGTTACACAGAAAATTCATAGACAAAAACATCAAAAGGACCATGATAAACCAGAATCGTAACTGTGTAAATACGTTTGAATGAGTTCCATGAGAAATATGCAAACAATCCTTTAAGGACATACAATTGTTCCAGCTATATGCCTTCTGAATGCCCACTGACATTTTACTTTTTATAATTTTTTATTATAGCATTCAGGTCAACAAAATGAAACAAACCCACTAGCTGCAAACTTGTAACAACTCTATTTAAGAAACAAATGCCTACACTGTGATCCTATTCTTAGGTACCACTACCAGGAATATATTCTAGCCATTTCTGAGCTAATGAGTAAATTACATTTTGTCTGTTACATCATTAGAGTGCTGATAGTTCAGGCTGAAAACCTGTATCTTTCCACGATTGTGTTTTTTTTATAATCGTGTGTGCTAATGATAAAAGCTTTTTTCCTACTCTAAGCAGCAGTTCAACGTCTATGGATTTACATAATCTATGTAGTGTTGTCATGCCAAATCTTGTGTAACAAGTACATACAAAAATACCTTAGAACTGAATTTTCACAAGATACTCTAGTTGCTGATGCTCTGCAATGGTGGTGCGGGACAAGCCCAGTCCTCTCTCTTGCTGCATCCATCCTCTCAGTCAATCTTTTCCTTTATCCAAGCAATTCTGTCATAACTTCTTCTATTAATCATACCCCTCTCCTCCCCAAAAAGCAGTTCCACCATATAATAAGCACTGACATATCTCCCTCTTTCTTTCACTAACTCCTCCTAAGATTAGGTTTCATTTAAAGGCCTAGAAATGCTGCCATATTAAAGCAAACATAAAGGAATGTTTCAGAAACATTCAGTTAAGAATACTGATAAGAATAAAATGTGCTAACAGAACATGCAGTACATTAAGTAAAAACAGGCTTGGGAACCAAGGTTAAAGAGGCATGTAGAAATTTATAGGGTTTTGGCATTATTAGGAGATACTTCGGACACAGCGAGTAAAATGAGTGCAGAAGCTATGGACTTTATAATTCAGTCTATTTCAGTTTCTCAGCACTGTTACTGGAGACAGTAAGATTTGATTCAGATATTGCTGACCTCCACTGTACATAATAAAACATTTGTAACTGAACTACAGGGTATCCATACTTTTATTCTAAAAGGTACAAGAAGACTTGCCACATAAAGGAGAGACTGGCACCTGTTCAGCACAGTTCTGGGTAATTAAAAGGTAAATACATTAATTCCAGTTTCTTCCAGTCCATTCCAATATTTTGCATTCCTTTCAGTTCTTATAAGATGCACCCAAACTTTCCTCACCTACTCACCTTTCTAATATTAACTAGCATACTCCTTTCTTGTCAGTTACATTCTCTCATCTTGCAGCATTCACTTCAGTTTCCATTAGAAACTTCTCAACAGCTTCTACAGCATTTCCCCTACACTTCTTTTCCCATTCATCCTTAAGCTTCTCTCAATAAATTATATCTACCTTCATCAGCTCTCTTACAATCTTCTGCTCCAGGTTTTCAATCCATTGACTAACTTATTCACCTTCTTAAAACTGACACGGCTTCCAGTGACCTCATACTCTTAGTTACTTTCCAGTATCTTACACATAGTAGTTATAAATTAATATTTTTAGCATCTTTACTGAATTATCATTTAAGACATAGGCAAACATACATTTATATAAAAGGAAAAAACATGTTCACAGTTACAAACATTATACATCGCATACATTCTTTAATACAATGCTCATCAATCCAATATTACATAAACTGCTCAATTTCTGTTTCCCTTAAACCATACTCTTCCTCCTCCAAAACATTATTCTGCATGCATTGTTCCCACAATTTCCATTTTTTCTATGTAGTTTACTCCTATCCTTTTCTAAAGATCCTACTTGCAGTACTTCCATTGTTCTGCTCATAAAATCCCATCTTACTCTGTCAAATTTATTTATTTATTTATTTTAATTAATTAAGGAACCAGAAAAAACTCCCTCTCTGAACAAACTCCTGACCCCCTACACTAACCTTAACTGCCTCCGATCTTCTAAAAGTGTTCTTGTACATACCATGAAATCAAATAACTCAGGAGGCGATGCTATCTACGCAAATTCTATTGGAAGGCTCTGGAATTCCCTTCCTAATAACCTAAGACTGACAACTTCCCTCAGCCAGTTTAAAACTAGTCTCAAGTCTCTACTTAAGTCCCACTGGCTATGCCCTTGTTACAATCCTGGCTGACCATGGTACTCCTCACCACTCACACACAAATCCCTAAAGGACTCCTCACCTTAAATCTCTTTAGATCCCTTTAAACCTTTTTTCCAAACACATTTGTCCCTCTCTGACTGCCCCCCTCACATTACCATAGAAATGACCTATTTAAGATCTTATATCTTTCTCCCTGATATCTCAAGCTCAAACTTCATTACTTATTTCCTACCTCTATATATGGTATTTATCTATCACGTATTTGTGCTATTGAATATTGAACATAGTGTATTTGTTAATAATTACCTCTGAACTCTGTATACTATTACTCTGCTTATGTTGTTTAATGTAGTGTTTAATGTTTCTTCTTATATGTGGAGCTTTTCTCCCCGGGTCTCTGCTGAAAAGGGATATGTATCCAGTTGGACTAACCCGGTAAACAAATGTAAAATAAAATAAATAAATAAATAAATATATATATATATATATATATATATATATATATATATATATATATATATATATATATATATATCAATTTTAGCAACACCGTTGCAATTCTTTTAGCTATCATAGACATACACACTTTATAATCATGGTGTACAACTGAAATGGGTCTCTATGAACCTGGGTCTAAAGGGTCTTTACAGTCTTTTGGTATTACAGCCACCACAGCTTTCTCCCAAGATGTTGGTGCTTCCTATCCTTTTAAAATCCTGTTAAACAAATCATTCCAGATCTCTATCACTTTCTTCCCTCTTAGTTTCCAAACTTCCACAGGAACACTATCTATTCCTGGAGACTTTCCAACAGGTTGATTATACATCACCATCTACATCTCATCTCCTATCTTAACTTTTAATTGTTGAGGCTCATTTACCTCTACCCTAGGCGTACTTAAGTCTTCCATAAATATCTCCATTTGTACTTTTTTCTCGATTTCCACAGTCCTCTAGTTATAACTGAATATTGTCTGAAACTTTCTCTCCCATTGTTGTCTCTCTGGCATAGAATAAAAATTATCTCAACTACTGACCAGGTAACTGCATGTGATATGATCTTTTATAGTCTCTAGATCCTGAAGACTTTAACGTCCTTCTCACCATATTTAAAATGTAAGCATCCCATTTTCTTTGTTTTGTTTTCTTTTTTAATGAAGATCTATAACGGAACCATCTCAAATCACGTGCAATCTAGCATCTACAGTCCCCCATATACACCAACTTCAATAAGCACTCTACAGATACCATCCCCGCACCTGCAAAAACACAGCTTGCTATCTTTATGGGTCTAAAATAACTTACCTGTTCAAAAACTTCCAGAAATATGCATTACATCAGTTAGCTTCCTCCCAATGATCTAAATCCCCTGCATCACTGGCATTCATTCTATCTCACACTGGTTCATCAACAGCCAACTATCCTTCCTACCCCTTTCTCACCACTCTTGTCTTTACAAGGTGAGAGGAATAAATGAACAGCCAAGGACCCCAATTTCCTTCCAAAATTTTTTTCAAAGACAGTGTCCCACTTCATAAGGGTCTTGCAAACATGGACTGGGCCCTAGTCCTTCTCAAAAATTAACTACAGCTTTATATATGAATCCCTTCCCTGTTATACTGCTCCTCTTCAAAAGCTCTACTTTCCTTTTCCACTGCTAAGGTTTCATCATCAACAGCTCCACGGCTGTCACCTCATATTCACTCTGTTTAAATCTAGGAAAAAGCTGTGGCTCAAACATCAAACAGTGAACTTCCAAATTACATGAGAACTACAGATCTGACAACAGTCTTGCAGATGGATGGATTGATGGATTAAACAATATTTCATGGTCAAAACCAATTTCTGTATGGCTAAATTGAACAGTGTCATTAAAAAAATCACAGATGGTATGAAATAAATCCATTCAGTTGCAAAATCAACATCTTCTACTCCATCAGCCTAGACATGATGATCCCTCTAGGGTGAAGCATCGCTGGTCACAGGTGCCAAGGCTAGCTACCTTACTCCCTAAATTAACCTCTACATGTCTTCAAGACCCCCCCCACACACACACACACAAACACTTTAAACTATTACTAACTCTATTTCCACTCCAGTCTTCTTTCTCATATATCAGCATGTAAATGACTGAAAAAAATTATCCACTTGATCTCATCTTTTCCATAACCAAGATCAGAAGATGCCTACATTGAATTCTTGGAGAAGTGCAACATGTTGGTCTATTCCTCTCATGCTTACTCACTTATCATTACTACTGACACCTTCTTCTGTCACTGAAAACATTCTACTATGGTTTGTGTACAAAGGTCTGCACAAACCTCTCCATCTTCATTGCAAATCTTTATTAAATCACCATGCCCGTACCCCTTAGTAAGATATTTAAAAGCATAGCTACTTATTTAGTAGACTTTCTTATATCTAACATGAAGGGCAACATGGTTTCCATGAGGTATGTATATAAGTATTTTTCCATCCTAACTAAAAGTAACTCAGGACAGAGCAGGATTACCTCACAAGGTAGTCTTCACTAATCTGATGAAAGGTTCAGCCTCTCCAAATAACAGCACTTGAGCTTCATTGATTGGACTCTATGGCATCCAGCTGGTTCTCCATATACCTGGAAGGAAGAATTAGTTATGGTCTTCACGGGGATCTTCTTCACAGCCTTTCAGTCTTCAAAGAAGTGTTGACAGGGGGATCTATAATGGGCCTTTTACTGTTCTCTTTTTCATAACTCCAGTACTTCTGGCAACTCCAAGGAATATTCCTCTGCTACACTGATGACATGGTCATTAATTGTTCTGACTCTTTGGTCTCTCCATTGGCTTGATCTTTATTTTTTAACTTAGTAGAAAACAGCTACTGGCAAAAGCAATCCTGCTCCTTCATCCTGGGAAGTTAATGCCACTTCTGGAACTAATGATTGAGATCATTCAAATTTTGAAATACAATGTACGATTCTTAATATAAATTAAGTGTATCCATTAGCCATTTTGTATTAGTATGTCTTACTATTATTATGTACAAATGTGTAATACATATAAACATGTATATGTGTATATATCTATATATATATATATATATATATATATATATATAGAGAGAGAGAGAGAGAGATGTAGGTATACCTAACGTACTAAGCTACTAAGCTAGCTGCCCTTACAGGCCACTTTACCTATAGCCAATTTCTTTTTTTGTGTTTAAAATGATCTAATCTGGTTATAGATTTGCCTTACCCATCTTATTGTCAATAATTATATACTACCCCCTAATGAAAATAATTGGGATCATACTCTAGGTAATTTGATGGGACATGTGCACAGGATAAAACATTTAGGAGCTGCCTCTGTCCATTAATAATACAGGCGGAAGTGCTGGGGTAAATTATATGTACAATCTAAGTTGCATCAGAATATGGACAAGGATGAATTGTGTTTTATGTGGATCTGCACCCTTCCGCCTGGACCAAGATAATGCAAAATAAATGGGTGCTAAAGATTATATCTAGGGGTTATTTTATTCCCTTCCTCCTCCAGAGAAATCAAAGAGAGTCCCCGACGTTCCACCCAGTCAGAAGGAGTTTGCAGTAGCAGAAATGCTAAATCTACTGCAAAAAAGATTTATCCAAGTGGTCCCAACTGAACAAAGAGGATTTGGAACTTACTTTTGCTTCTTTTTAGTGGCAAAGAAAACTGGGAACCTGCAATCCACTTTGTATCTAAGCAAACTAAATTTGCTCGTAAAGAAGATGAAATTCTGAATGGTGACGGTTCAGTCTATTCTACTGCTGCTGCGGAAAGACGACTGGATGTGCTCTGTGGATTTAAAGGATGTGTACTATCACATCAAAACAGAGAGATGATCCAGAACTCATCTGCACCTCTGGCTGGGAGCCAGTCATTTCCATTTCAGAGCTCTGCCCTTTGGACTCACGACAGCCCCTAGGGTGTTTATCAAATGCATGGCCGTAGTAGCAGGGATTCTGGATGTTTCCATATCTGGATGACTGGCTCTTCACTGCCCAAACAGGCATCAACTACACCAGACCAGGGATTACTTCTTCAATCTTGCCAATCATCTGGGATCACTATAAACCAGACAATGTCTAACCCATCTCTCATTCAGAGTTTAGAATTCATTGGAGCTGCTTTGGACACTGTGATCCAGATTGCGGCCCTACCCACTCATCGCATTCAGACCTTGAGAGATTATGTTCGAGCCATCTTAAACCAATCTTCCCCACCAACAAGGCTGATAGTTCAGGCTCTAGGATCTGTGGTGGTTGCCACTCCCTTAGTCCCTCTTGCAAGGTATTTTATGCGAGTTCTCCAATGGACCCTGGCTGTTGAATGGTCTACACTCTACCAGCCTCTATCTGTTCCTATCAAACTGACTTCGGTTTGCAGAAAGCATCTTCATTGGTGGTTGCTGTTGGACAATCTAACAATAGGCAGGCCCTTCTTCCTTCCTTCTCCCTCAGCCAAGGTGACCATAGACACTTCCCAGTTGGGGTGCGGGGGCATTTCAAGAGAAAGATGGTCCAAGGCACGTGGTCACATGCAGACAACAGATTGCTTATCAATGTTCTGGAGATGAGAGCAGTCCTACTCACACTGCAAGCCTTTCAGGACATTCTCCCTCTAGGAACAATTGTGATTCACACAGAAAACATGTCAGTGGTATGGTATGTAAACAAACAAGGAGGAAGATGCTCTTACCCGCCATGCAGAGAGGCCATGACATTTGGGAATGTGCAATGTCTTTGGACCATTTTCTGCTTGCAAGCTCAGCAGGTCCACTATGACCCTTACGAGTGGTCCCTCAGTCAGTAGCTGACTTGATATTCAGCCTTTAGGGCCAGCCTTGCTGCAACCTGTTTGTATCTCCCTAGAACAAGTACGGCAGCTATTTCACTCTGATTCCCCCTCTGGGGGAGTCCCTAAGGGAAGCTCTGGCTCATGATTGGCCCCCTGGTCTCCTCTACTCTTATCCCCCACTACCCTTGATCCCAAAGTTTCCTCGGTAAGCAAAGCATTTGAAGTCCTCAGTAATCCTCATCGCTCCCATTGGCTTCATCAGATTTGATTCCCCTTTCTTTGGTCTCACCTGAAATATCCTCCATGGATGCTGGCACCCAAACAGGACCTCCTTCACCCGATAGAGGGTTTTCATCCCAATCTGATATTCCCCAAAATGACCTCTTGGTTTCTCCACTTCCAGTGATTGTTCGAAGGTCCTTGCTTGCTTTCCCTTGTCCGAGACATTATTCTAGCTTCCCAAAAAACAGTGACAAAGAAAGTCTATGGGAGTAAATAGAAGAGCTTTGTCTTCTAGGCCTCTAGAGAAAACATTGATCCTTTTTCAGCTCCAATTTCAGCTATACTTCTCTTCCTTGCGTCTCTTTTCAAAGAAGGAGCTAGCTTCTCTACCATAAAACTTCAACTGGCAACCATCTCTAACTTTCATTCCAGCAATGTATTCAACTCTACTTCAATTTCCAAACTGTGCAAGGTCTTCTTGAAAGGGATCTTCCTCCTCAGACCCCCAGTCAAAGATCCCTCCCTGCCATGGGATCTCACTGTGTTCTTGCAAGACATAACTCAAAAACCTTTTGAACCAGGCTGTTGTGCCTTAAAGTTTCTCTAATAGTAGACAGTCTTTCTCATCACCAAAAGCTCCAGAAAAATACAAAATACAAATACAAATGATAGAAGTTACAAGATTACAAAATTAGAAAAGTGGCAAGATGTGAGAAAATTTGAAAAATACATAGTAACAAGTTGCAATAAATTGGCATTTGAAGGAGCTAGTTAGTACAATGCAAGAAAACATTCATTGTAAGCAAATTACAGTTCTTGTAAAATATGATAGTTCCTACAGCTATTACTAAGAGTTATAAGACTATAGGAGGTTATTTACAGATGACTATGGTCAAGGAAGCTATGTAGGATGGGAGCAAGACCATTCCCATTGTGAAGTTAGGTATGAGTGAAATAAGGTTTTGAAGGCAGAAAGACTGTTAGTGGTACGGATGAGAGGTGGGAAAGAATTCCAATTTTATCTCTTATTCTCCCTCCCTGAGGACTCCTCCTCCTATCCTTTTATTTGGCCTTCTGTATCCCTAGCTCACCATCCAGCTTATTTAACTATGACAACTACTCTTGCATCACTGTGCCCCTTCTCCTGTTACACCCACCCTTTTCACATATTTTCTGACTATCTCCACCCCTTCTTTACACTCTATCCAAATGTATTTATTGAATAAATGAGCAGAAAGGTGAACTAGACCACTAGCACCATTGTCATCCACAGCCTTCTTACAAAATACAAACACGTGAAAGAGAATTAACAACAAAGCAAAGCATTAACAAGATAAGCATGTGTGGAAGGAACAAAAGGGAAGAGATAAGGCAGGTGATACTAAATAAATAAATAGATCAGTGTTAAGTCCAATGGACCCTTTTCGGCTATAACCCAGGCATTAAGCAAGACAAAGTGGATTCATCCCAGCAATAAAACAGGAGTAAATTAATTTATTACAAACAAGACTATGTTTGTGTGTGTTAGTCCACCAGAATATACTTGCCTAAATACATACATTATTCACAAAATAAAGACCATATTTTGTATCTTGTACAGAGATCAGTGTAAGCACAGAGGAGCTTAAAGGACTTTGATAAGTGATGCACTTAAGAGTTTAATAAGCACATGCAGTTGGTCACAAGAGTTGGATGCTCTAAAAACTACTACTGAAAATTTCATGTCTAGGAATGCTTCTAATAATAAAGTGTTCCACAGTGCAGGGCTAGTCTGAAAATATGTCTTGACTTAGTGCTAGTGAAATCCTGTGTACCCAAGAAAACATGACATGTTTTGCAGTAAGCAGGGTGCAGAAGTCAAATGATTACATGGATTAGGGAAGAGTAGAAAAGAAACATGTACTCTCTATGATATGCAAACAGTAATTTTAGTTAAGTGTATGCAACGGTGCTTATATTTAGATAGGGCGACTCTGAAAATCCTTAATGTTCAAGATATTCTCTCTCTATTAACAGAAGCTGGGTGGTTTTAACTTTTAGTAAGAGCTTTTTCTTTTACCATCTGAGTTCCTTGCTCCCTCACAGTGTGGCCTGTTGGAGTAATTGGTTGGAGTAATAGGCAATTTTCAGACATCTAAAAAGCTAAAAATCCTTAATTATATAGGGAAAGTTATGCGAAGGGTCAGTCACAGTTAGTGCATTTAAAGTGTTGAAACAGTGTGAATAAACAGATCAGTGTTAAGTCATAACTGGGTAAAGGAGATAGTCCAACAGACCTTTTTTGGCTATAACCCAGGCACTGGGCAAGACAAAGTGGATTCATCCCAGCAATAAAATAGGAGTAAATTCATTTATTACAAACAAGACTATGTTCATGTGTGTTATTCCACCAGATAATCAGTGATATTCAGTCAAAGGAAATTGACAAGCCTGATTGTCTTCTGCTTAATGGTGGCATTTTGTCAGTTCCATTTCACAAACTCAGGAAACAATTTTGCAAAATAAATAAATAAATAAATAAATAACCATAGTAGAACTGGTTTATGAGTTAGAAAAGACTGGAAACAGAAACCAGAAAAGCAATATATAAGGGAACAAAGGAAGGGCACTGTATAATTCCCAAGTATGCAACAAGTGCAGAATGTTAAGGATTGTTGCTTGAAAGTGTTTCTATATTTTTGTTTTATATCCCAAGCAAACTTCAAAGAATTTTTTTCCTCAGGTAGATAGCAAATGTTGGAGCTGTTCAGGAGAAGAAAGAAGTAACTGGAACACTTGTTATAGGAGTGTAATTAGTTGGCAGATTTTAGAAATTACACGAAGTGTGCAACTATTCATACACTTTTCGTCACACTTCAAGTGTAATAAAAACTGTTTTGCGGAAAGTTTCCAGTATTTCTTAAAGTATAAGAACAGCTGTATCAACAGTGATCTTCCAGACATTGGTGTTCGAGTGAGGTGGAGTTTTGCGTCTTGGTGAAGTTTTCGTCTATCTTTTACAAAGTAGATTTTAGAAATTAGCAAGAACAATAAAAAACACTCGTATGCAGGTCGTTGTGTCCACAGCAATTTAAAAATTCCCTATAGAGTACTCTGTCAGAAACAATGGACGAGCAAATGGCTGTAACTAAGGAAATGATTTTTTGAGCTGGGACACAGGATCTGAATTGCCTAGACCTAGTAAGTCTTTATTATATTTAATTTGTTTGGCTGTCAAAAAAGCAAATACTAAAAAATGGAAATCATAGTCTAAACCAACTGTATTTGAAGTACTGAATAACGTACAAGAGATAAAAGAACTGGAAGTAGAATCTTGGTTAAAAGAAAGGAATAAATTATACAGAAATAAATGGAATTTATGGGAACACTATATGCAGAACAATGTTTAGGAGGAGGACAGAGATTTAACAATGAGTAATTTATGTAATGTTGTACTGAATGTTATAAAGAAAGAAGCCATATATGTAAGGTATAATGGATGTAAATGAAAAAAAATGTTAACATGGTTTGTTTTCTTTGCTATTAATGTATATGCACTTATGGCTTAACTGCTAATTTAATAAAGGCATTTAAAAAAAGAGTTGGTTTAAGGCAGGGGTTTTAATACTAAAGTCAGTGCATGGGTAGAGGAAGGGGAAGGTACTCGAACAGAACCCTGAAAGATATGCCTCCCAAAGATTCTCAGTGTTTAAATAATGTATCTGTCTTTTAAAGGTAGAAACATCTGGCACTGGTAGCAAATATATAGCAGAAGACAAATTTACAGGGACTTTCTCTTTGTGGAGTAATAAATTCTAGCTCTAGTGTCAGCTGACTGGAGATAGTATTTATAGGTTCATAAGTGTTTACTATGCTAATCACCACAAGGGCCTTTTTAATCCTAGCTATGCACCCCAAATTTCTGACAAGTTCTGGTACCCTTGATAAGTGTAATCAGGGAAGTAGAAGATTAAACATTTAAAAGCAGGGGCCTGGCAAATGACACATTTTGTCCACTAGAGACACAGGTGGCAAGCCATGGATGAATTTCCTGTTCCCAACCCAACTGTCCAAGTTACACTTGAATTGGGATAGGGAGGAATTCTGCTTCACATGGATGGGGAACCTGTTCCAGAGATTGGGTAGTCTCTGGATACATACCTGTCTCTCCAGCAGGTCCTATTTATATCACAGGCAAGGTTTAAGTCTTTAGAATGGGTAATTTGGGTGTTGTTTGTTTTGCTGACGTGCAGGAGGTCCATCAGAGTGGGGTCTGACAATGCCCTGTATGTCAGGCATAGATCTCCCCTCAACAGCCTGTAGGAGACAGAATACAGGGATAGGGTCCTGAGGTAGCCTGCATAGCACATTTTACTTACATCCTGTATTCTTTTAGTGAGGAACCTCTGTGGACATTCCATTTGTTGGATATGCCTGGTTACATACATACCAAAGGGGGCATTGTACTCAATGATAGGTCTGATGAATACAGTGGAACATTACTTCCTTGGACCTAGATGCCATAACTTTGTGTATAAGTTGCACAACATAGAATGATTTCCTCACTACTGTACACACGTGATGGTCAAAGGCTAGATTACTGTCTATGTGTGTCCCCAAGTCCCAGACTACTGCATAAACTCTTAAGGGTGTGTTGTCAATATGATAGATACCAGAGGTGGATGAGTTCCCAAAGGATACCTTAATGCATTTCTTGGCATTTATTTTTAGTCCACGGCTCTGACACCAATTGTTTGTCTGTGTCAGCCCTTCTTGGAGAACATTTGGGCCGGGGTGGGATTCAATGACAGCTCCTAATTTGCAATCATCTGCAAATTTAGTCAGCTGAGATCAATGACACTGGCCTTGCCAAAAAGGAGTGGTCCAGGGACTGATCCCTGAGGGACTCTACTTGTGACTGATCTCTTTGTAAAAGTGGACTCCCCAACTTTAACTTCCTGGATCCTGTCTGTGAGCCAGTTGGTTATCCACTAGGTGACAAATGGGTTTGTACCTAACCTCTTGAGTTTGTCAACAATGCCCGAGTGGGCTATTGTGTCAAATGCCTTGGCCAGGTTAAGGTAGGTAGTGCAAACTATTCTGCCCTTGTCCATTGCTTTAGTGACCTTCTCAAAGAAGTCTACCAGGTTGAGTAGTCAAGACCTGCCCTTGGTGAAACCAAACTGGGTTGGTTCCAGTGTCTGGAGGTTTAATATATAATTATTAATCATTTCTATAATAATTCTTTCCATGGCTTTGCATATACGACTAGTGAGATTTATGGGTCTGTAGTTTTTAGGGTCTGCAGATAGCCCACCTTTGTGCAGGGGGATAACTGTTGCCATTCTCCATTTATGAGGCACAAAGCCTGTTTGGAGGCTACAGTTAAACAGCAATTCCAGATGGCATGACAGGTCATGTTTCATGCTATTTAGAAGACCCACTGGGATACTGTCTGGGCCTACTGATGCAGTGTTCTTGGCCTTAGAGCCAGCATTAAGGACTTGTTCCTTAGTGATATCAGAGAAAGTTATATTTGATGGTATTTCCTGAGGGAAGGTTGATGGGGAGAGAGGGGTAAATCTGAAGCTGAATATGTCAGCCAGTAGGTTTGCTACATGTTCTAGCTCAGTATAGGTGGCTCCATTTACAATGAGCTCTGCACACAATTGTGTATTGCCTTTGAGGTTTTGGACAAAGCAAAATAATGCCTTGTGGTTGTCCTTGGCCTGGGATGCCAAATTTACCTCAAATTTGGCTTTGGTAGACTTTATTTGTCCAAAACCACAAAACAGGAAGATGAACCAGGAAATACAAAGAACAAATGGCAGGACAAGCCAAATGCAGTAAAACAATCAAAACCAAATTGCTTTAGTTTGATGAATGTGCTTTTATCCTGTTGGGTGATGAACTTCCTAATTTTTGCCTCAATTTTCTTCATTCTGCTCTACAGCCTATTGATTTTGTGATTCCATCAGGGTTGCTTGTTTTTCGAGTTAGATCTGTACTTCTTCCTGGTAGTTATAGCTGCCTCTATGCAGCTATTAACATGCCTGTATAAGATTTCTGTGAAAAGTTCTGCATAGGCAGCAGTGTTCTCAAGGTTTATGGGCCTTCAAATGTTGCTAGGCTATCACTTAACAGCAGGAAGTTAGCCTAAGAGTAGCTCCTGAATATTCCAGGGTTAGCTGGGGGTCCAGGTTTTATTTTTACTTTACCTTACCAGAGAAGACATTACATTAAGGGGTGTGCAGCACTCTCCCATATTAGTGAGGACCACATCCAGTCTGGTTGCACCCCTGAGGGAGTTTGTGTTTACAAAATCCAGGATAGACTGTCCTCCATAAAGAGGGAGAGGTAGTAACCCTACTGAGATATACAGACATTTCTATAAGTCCATTTAAACTACTTATACAGAAGTTTCTACAAGTCTATTTAAACTACTATAATTCTAGACAGTGTGACCGCTGCAACTGTATATACAGCAAGCTAGGGATGAGGGTTAGATTATACATGCATATGTATATGTATATGTTTTGGTAATCTGTAACTTGCAACATAACTTTATTAATTCATTTATTCATCCTTTTGAATTCCAACTTTATCCTGGATCATTGGTAATACTAGAGCCTATCTAGGCATTCAGTGGGCACAATCCAGTGACACCAGCATCAGATATGATGCTAGTCCATCACACAATTTAGAGTACAGACACACACACACACACACACACACACACACATATGCATCCACGGTATGACTGGCAATTTGGAGGCTTGACAATTTTCCTGAGATATGGGGAAAAAAAACCACGGCATGCAGCAAAACCCCACATGGGCACAGGTATGACATTTCAACTCCACTAAGAATCACCCTAGGCAAGACCTGAAGTAGAGAACCAAGTGCTGTGAGGTAGTAGCATTAACTGGTATGCCATGATGCTGCTCTGTATCGTAATCTCATTCATCCATTTCATATATGCATCCATTGTAATCATGAAAATACTGCTCATAAACAGATCCACAGATCCAGTCTGCAGGCTTTCCCAGTACTCTCTGAGAAATTGTAAAGAATGCAGCAGTACTTCTCCAAGTACTCTGTTTCATCATCTAACTTCAGTTACCACACACAGACATTCATTCCAAGGTGTTCATTTTCACAATAGCGGGGAATTCATCCTGCATTTTTTAACAGTTTCCACACAATAATAACTTTCCATTTCTGGATATGTGCCTGCTGATATTGTATGTAATCTCTTACACCCTCTGAGCAATGCAAACAGTAGCTTATGAGCTTTGACTACCTTAAACTTTTAATCTCAAAAGTATTAATGGAATTTCTTTATTCCTAAAATGAAATCTAGATTTGTTTTTGTCAGATTGCATTCATCTTCACTTACATGGCAGAATATTCTAGATGTAGTCACATGAAGGCATAACACTCAGAACACTCAGAGCTTGACAACCATGTGCAAAGGCATAACAACTTTTTCTACATAGCAAGCCTTCTTCATAATATAGCAACACTTAAGCACTGATTAATAACTCTTCACATTTCCTGAAAATATTTACTTCCTGGTATTTCCACTGCCACAGAATCTGTTCCTGAAGAAACCTGTACAAAGGTGTCATTAGTGTGCTCTGGTTAGGTACAAATGGCCTGTAGTAGTTCACAAGTCAGGGAATGCCTCACATGAGTGTCTGTGCATCTGCAGTGTTGCAGGGAGTATTCTGAATATTTTTCACTTTCATAGACAAGCAAATGTATTTCTTTTAATTCATTATATGTCCCAGGTATTCAGTATGCAACTTGTCAAACAACATTCTGATTTTTTTTCTCTCCTAGTCTACACTCTTAATCCAAACACCATTGCCTGCAGTTTACATACATGCTTCCTCTCTTTCTCAGTGACTAATTAATCTTGTTGCGCTGTCACACTTTGGAAAATATAAGGCGCAGAACTGATACCAAATGGTGGTGTACTGTATTGTACATAAACAAGCCTCTGTGAGCATTAAATATTTCTTAGAATCACTGAGCAATCTTTGTTGATAAGCAAACACCAAGTCAGTTTTTGAGAACTCTTCCTTTCTGAGTAGTGGATGTATTTTTGCAGCACCAGCTTGGTTTATAATTAATGTACAATCACAACATGCATGAAGGGAACTGTCTCTATTTACTGGAAAAGCAGCTACTGCCCATTTACTATGCTTCATACCTCTCAACTATCTAGAATTTCTCAGAATGCCTATATTTTCAACATATTTTTGCTGTTTTCTTCATAACATTTGTCATTTTCCGTGAAATCAGTGAAGATTTGTTATGATGTTGTTGTTGTTGTGTCTTTCGGCATTTTCCCAAAATTTAAGGTATAGAAAGTGCATGCTCATACAAAACCTGTTGAGTGATATTTAAAATCTGTTTCTGATTTTAGGCCTTTGTCTCCCTATTATTTATGGTTTTGTCTAGAATTCTTGCACTAAGAGGATGAAAAGTATGCTATGGTTCACTGGACCAGTGTTTTCATACCTTTGTAACTTTTAATTGTTACTCTCTTTCATTGTGAATGACTCAAAAAACTTTCTATAAACATTTTAATTCTTCAGTGGCATTCACGTAATTCAGTATGCCTAGCTCTTTTCAAAACACAATTTCCAGCACTTTGATATTGTTTAGACCTTTCAACGAACTGTAATCATACACTTTATCTGCCCCCAATTTAACATGATCTTCTGTACCTGGTTCTTACTACACACAGACCTTGCCCATTTCCTTTCATGAAAACTAATGCCAACTGCTTCTTCAGCTTTTCATAGCATATAGCCATGAGTCAGTACTGGCAACCTTTCTTCAATACAACTTTATAGTTGAAATGTTCACACTGTCTGGTAATTGTTTCTTTGTAAATACTGAATAAAACATTTTCTCTGATATCTTTACGTCTGCTCTGTATCTATCATAAGATGTTAATAATTTACTATAAGTGTTGACATTTTATAAGTAACTATTCATTTTTATTGTGGAACACTGAAAAAATGGCAATTTGCATTTTCTCTTTAGAAATGTCATATTCATGCCATGAAAACTTTACTCTTTACTTTCTCCTTAATTCAACATGCTCATTTTAAATGTTTCGCCTACCCACAATTGTGGTATTTCACTTTTTAAAGGGATAGCTAACTTCTGACAGTTATACTATTAATTTCTTTAATGTTCATGGGTTGCACTAGGCTAAGTACCACAAGGGCCTTTTTAAGCCTAGCCATGCATCCCAAACCTCTGACAAGTTCTGGTATCCTTGGAAAATGTAAGCAAGGGCCTAGGAAAATGAACCATTTACAGGCTGCCTGTGTCCATTAGAGACATAGGTGGAACAAAAATGTTTTTAAATTTATTTTTTATTTATTTATCCTTTTGTTGACCAGGTTAGTCCCACTAGGCTAGCAGCCTCTTTTCAGGGGAGAACCGAGGTAGTATTTATACTACAAGAGGAAATTTGACCAGCTCATCAGGGAACTTATCCTACACTTTTCAATAGGTGTAACGGGATCTTTTACATCCACCTGAGCTACCACCAACTCAAGCAGATGGGGCCAGCACACTCAGGAGTGCAGTAACCCCCTTATGCTGCACTATTGATCTAACTGGTGTCGGAATAAAACCCGCAGCCTTCTGCACAGAAGGGGAGTGTGCTACTTGTTGCATCACTGATACTGATCTTAACTGACACTTATTTTACTTTCTTGTAGACTGTGATTACTTACTCTTAACCAAATTTCTACTTTATATTCTGTACTAATATGCTTCATATTTCCTCACTTGCTACATATTTCTGCCAGCTGTTTCCTTGCTATAAGAAATTATCTTAGAAATTTACATCTGATTTATAAAACAATTTTATTTGATCATCCCTATCATGAATGCAATGAATGATCTCTCAGTGATCCATCGTATTTTGTGCCAAATTCACAGCACACTATGCAGTGGCTCAGTTTTGCTGCATTCTGTGTGACAGTTGTACTGGCTTTCTGGTTGCATTGATTAGAACAAAATCGTTCTGTTGTTATCAGTAGTTGTTTCAAATGTCTTTTTAATATGAACAGTTTGCTTGTATCCTTTGTCTTTTGTTTTCCATGGCTTAAGTCATCTCAAAAGCCATCCATCCATTGATGCAGACATTCACCTGTGTAATGCTGCTAATTGTTCATCTTCACAGTTGCTGTTCACGGTGAAAAACAGTTTGGCTCTCACTGTAAATACACTGATCATAGATTTATGGTGAGCTTTTACTCTTCACTTCTTCCTAAATGACTCACCTCACATCTGCAAGAACATTTTATTTGCATCAATGTCACTTCTTCTCTTGTATGTGCTATACTAAGAAATGACTGTGTAAACCCTTAATGTGTGCTTATTTATGTACATGTTGCACTCGTGCAGATTAGTTTTACACTGCATTCTGGTTGACTTTCATAGATACTTAATAATGTTGCTACACTGAATGGCAAATCTCAAAATACCACAATTTGATATTTTTCCCCTTTGGCCCTTTTCTCCCTGTTGCCTGCTAGTCATCAGCTGCCCCAACTTTGGCTTTGAGTTAGGGAGAAGTTTCATCATCCAAGCATCCAACATTTTTTTTGACTCTCTTTACTCCTGTAACCTCTGCTCAGAACTTGATAACTGTGACTCCTGTAATACTAAGCCTGTTAGAGTTCAAGCATGCCTACATGCATGCATCCATCCCCCAGCTACGGCACAGATACTGCTCTGTGGGCACTCTTCCATGACTATTATGATTCATAGGTGGGGTCAGTACTCCAGCTATTATGATTCATAGCTGGAGTACTGACCCATTGCTTTAGCAGATTGGTCTGGTTCTGCCCTTCCAGGATGTGCAAGACAGTACTGGCCACTCACACTCACTCACTCTGGTAGCCCACTCCCATGGCCACTATATTCAACTGCATTTGTATTTATCTTATATGAAAAAGCAAAGTTTTTTTTTGGTATTCAATTAAAGGAAAAAATAGCTATTTAAGTATTTAATGGTACTACATCCATTCTGAAGTCCATTTAAAGATGTTATCTTGAATTATATAATATATACCATAACATATGCAGATAATATATGTACATAAAGAAGAGTTGTGTAAAATCTTACCATAACTATAAATGTCTTTATCTTCATAGGTTCATAGGCTCATACTAGGCTATCTGCCCTAGGGCATTTATAAGTCTAGCCAGAGTGTGTTTGGCTTTCGCCACCCATTTTAAATTAATTTTTCTATGCCCTTTTTTGAGGTTAGTATACTGTGCCTCTGACTAACAGTGACACAGAAGTGATACCCGGGGTAAACATACGATCCCCCATCCACTCATCAAGATTCCTCTTGAAGAGAGTCAATGAGGGACTCTGCCTAACCTGGACTGGGATTTTACTCCAGAGTGAAAGGAGCCTCTGGGTTATGAATCTGTCCCTCCAGCATGTCCTATTTATTTCAGTGCTAAGGTTCAAGTCTCTTGAGCACGTAGCTTGATGGGATTTGGATTTTCTGAGGTGCAGCATGTCCATTAATTCCAGGTTGGACATGGCTTTATATGTCAGGCACAGATCGCCTCTGAGCAGGTGGTATGCTACTGAGTAGAGCTGGAGTTTCTTTAACTGGGCAGCATATGGCATCTGTTTGAGCCCTTCAATCCTCTTGGTGAGGTACTTTTGGGGTCTTTCCAGTTGCTGCAGGTGTCTGGTAAGGTACATCCCAAAAGGGGCATTGTACTCAATTATGGGCCTGATGAGGGATGAGTAAAGAGGCACGATGACCTCCCCTGATCTAGATGTGAATCCCTTCATGATTAGGTGGGCTATATAAAATGTTTTTCTAACCACTTTGGCCACATGGTTGTCAAATGAGAGATTGCTATCAACTTGGGTCCCCAGGTCCCTAATTACTTCTTCCAGATTAATGGATTACCACTTATGTGGTAATTTGTGGGCACTTTGTTTTTGCCAAAGGGATGACTATACACTTTTGGCATTTAGCTTGAGGCCATGGCTCTGGCACCAGTTGTCTGTTTCTATGAGGCCCTTTTGGAGGATGCTTGTGTCGGCTGGAGAGTCGATTATGGCGCCCAGTTTGCATTCATCTGCGAACTTGATCAGCCACAGTCCTTCCGTGTTGGCCTGTACCTCTGAGAAATATATACCGAACAAGAGAGGTCCCAGGACTGAGCCTTGTGGGATGCCACTTGTAACTGGTTTGGAGTCTGACATGGCTCCAGCAATTCTAACCATGTGGGTTCTGTCCTTGAGCCAGTTTGCAACCCATCTAGTGACATAGGGGTTTATATTTAAGCTGGTGAGCTTATCTATAATGCCCGAGTGGGGTATTGTATCAAAGGCTTTTGCGAGGTCCAGGTAGGCTGTGTGGACCACCTTCCCCTCATCAATGGCCTTGGTGACTGTTTCAAAGAAATCGACCAGGTTTAAGAGGCAGGATCTGCCCTTAACAAAGCCGAACTGGGTAGGATCCAGTGTCTGTAGGTCCCCAATATCTTTATTTATAAGGTCCATGATGATCCTTTCCATAGCTTTGCAGACTAAGCTAGTCAGGCTTATGGGGCGATAGTTTCAAGGATCTGTTGAGGCACCACCTTTGTGGAGAGGGACCACCATTGCTGTACGCCACTCTTTGGGTACATATCCTGTAGTAAGGCTGAGACTGAACAGTAGTTTTATGTTTGGGTTTAGCTCTTCTTGGAGTTCATGTAGGACACAGCCCGGGACACCGTCTGGTCCCACTGATACTGTGTCTTTTGCTTTGGAGAGGGCGGCTCTTACCTGAGCATCTGAGATGTCAGGGGGGCAGGGACAGATATTTGCCCTTTTGGTGGGGATGTGGGGGAGAAGTTTGCGCTGAACCTGTCAGCTAGGATGTTGGCAATGTCTGTGGGTTCGGTGTATTTTTTGTCATTTTGGACTAATTCTGAACATATCTGAGAATTCCCACCCAGGTTCCTAACATAACTAAAGAAAGCCTTGTGATTATCCTTAGCGTCCTGTGCAATTTTTCTCTTGAAGCTGGCCTTAGACGATTTTATGAGTGCCCGTAGTTTTTTGCTAATACTGATCAGAGATGCCTTCCCTTTTTGGGATTTTGCTCTATCATGTAGTAGCTTCCTCCTTCTATTGTATAGTTTGTTTATGGCTGGGATCCACCAGACAGGACGTCTGCCTTTGGAGGATTGGGTCTTGGTTTTATTTGGGATTGCATGATCCATGCATTCCTGAAGGTGTTCATAGAATGCATTTATAAAGGATTCTGTGGTCTGGGCCGTATTTTCCACAGGCCCGGGGGCTTTGAAGGATTCCACCTCGGTTTTCAGGAGTGTGAAATTTGCTTTAGAGAAGTTTTTCACTGCGGTTTTCCGGGCAGGGGGTGGGGTCGGGATGTGAATATCCAGTGAGATTAGTTTATGGTCTGATCTTACCAGTGAGGGATACACTTCTGGTCTGGAGCACAGAGTCCTCATGTTGGTGATGATCAGGTCCAGTATGTTTTCCCCTCTTGTGGGAGTGGTAAGAAGTTGTTCCATAGCATTTGAGTTTATAAATTCTAGGAACCTTTGGGCTAGGGTGTTGGAGCTAGAGTAATGCTCCCAGTCTATGTTTGGGTAGTTGAAGTCGCCCAATATAATGGTGTTTGGAGAGACCTTCTTAACCTGAGGTATCTCCTGCCTGAAGGTGACGCGACATCGACCAGTATACAAAAGTCTTATACTACTGTAGGGTACATGTGACGTCGCACATAGGGTGCTGTTGGACACAGGCCATAAAAGCAATGTACGCATGGACCATTATCAGAACTGAATGCCGCAAGCGGAATGCCAGACTAAGGATACAGAAGGTCAGTACATCCAAGTAGAACAATAGTCCAGGGGGAGAGGAGGGAGGGACAGAATACAGCAGCAGTGAAGAGAAGGACATCTATGGTTATGATAAGACTTTACACAACTAATCTATGTCCTTCTGTTCACTTGCTGCAGCAGTATTCTTAATGTGAGGAAGAGTGCCAAAGCTCAAGAAGAAAGGGAGGAGAAAGGAGCAGAGGAGCTCTCAATGAAGCCATGTAAAATGTACTCGGTTGCATACCGCCTTCTCAGAGATGATCTCTGACTGGGGTGAGGGGATGCAGGGGTAGACCAGGATTTAGGTCTGTCTGATGGATCTACCAGAGTAGTTCCCTCTTTAGGCAAGTATTGAAAGGAACTTGTTATTCTAGTAGATAAGAATGCTGAGTCCACATTGATCTGAGGAACCACTGGAGTTTCTTCATGTGGAGTTTTGCCAATGGTACCATGGGAATGGTAGAAGCCATAAATCCCAGCACTCCCTGGACGTGATGTGAATTAAGGGGAGAAGGGAGTGGAAGAAGGACCGAAGGTTCTACACCTTCTGAAGTGGAAGTGACACTCTCATAATGTCTGTCTGTATTTGACAACCCAGTAGAATGTGGTTCTGTGAAGGAGTGAAGACTGACTTCCTGTAGTTGATGGTGCATCCCAGTTTCCCGCGGAGGAAAATGGTGGTCTCCAAGTTTTGGTGTAGAGTGTGCAAATCTGGGGCCTGTAAAAGCAAATCATCCAGGGATGGGAAGATCTGGATGCTCAAAAGTCTGTAGTGTGCAGGCACTGGAGCCAGGTATTTTGTGAATACCCTGGGTGCTGTAAAAAGACCAAAGGGCAAGGTACAGAATTGAAAATGCCAGGAACCCATAGAAAAATGTAGGAATTTCCCGAACCTGGGGTGAATGGGGATATGACGGAAAGCATCTTTTATATATACAGATGCCATGTATCCTTGTGGAAGGATAAGGGCGAATAATGTTTGCAGTGTTAACATTCTGAAGGTAGGAACCTTTAAGAAGGTGTTGAGATGAGATAAATCCAGTATTGGTCTCCAGGGGCCATCCTTTCTGGGTATCGGAACATTCTTCAATAGAAGCCTTTTCACCTTGAGGATTGAAGGACCTTTTGAATGTAACCCTGTTGCTAAAGCTCCAAAAGGAGTTTTGGGAAGAGGGGTAACTGCTCCTGGGGGGTTGAGAGATGCCACTGAATGTGGGCTTGGAGTGTCAAACCATGAAATATCCTTTTTTTTTTGATTATGGAAAGAATTCAAGTGTCTTGGGTGATGCTTTCCCAAACCCAGTGAGCATTGGACAGGCAAAAGGGAAAGAGAGGCATCTGCAGGGTAGTCACAGACTCCCTGCTTTGTCAGGAAAGGACTGCCTTTGTTGTGAGGATGGCTGAGAACGCCTAAGTTTCTGTTGTCTCTTGCCTCCTCTAGAAGACTTACTGGAGGGTTGGTGAGTGTGGCTATGGACAAAAACAGGCTTTGAAGGGAAATTCCTGTGAAACATTGTGACAGGAGAAACCAGGATGTGTTTCAACTCCTTGAGTTCCTTTTTTTTGCTGTAGGGACTTAAATATGGAGCCTGCTGCCTTTGTCCAGTAACTTAGATTTGAAATCATCCTGGAGGGGCTGCAGCCTGAGCCAGGAAAATCTTGTAAGAACTGAGCCAGTAGCAGATGCTCTGACACAAGCCTCCGGAGAACCATAGCTGCATTTAATGGAATATTTTGCTACCTGAGAGGAAGCTCCCAGAATAGATAGAGCTAAGGCTTTTCCGTCTGAGTCTGGAAGATTTGCAATGGCACTAGATGCCTGAGACAAAAGCTCTAAGAAGTACTTTGTCATATGTGTCTGGTAATTAATGGCCCTGAAAGCCAAGGTGGCTGATATATAGGCCTTTTTACCCAGTCTCTGCAGGGTTCTACTCTGTTTCATCTGATAGAAGAAGATTAGAGGAAGAAAGCATCCGAGAAGGTTTGTCTGTAGCTGCAGAAATAACTGCTGGGTCTGCGACAGGGCACCCGAAGAGGAATTTACAATCCTCAGAATGTTATTTATTTAGCTGTCCGTCGGAATTGTACATCATACTATGTAGGAAAGACCAATTGTAAATTGAAAAATCGTATTCTAAAAACATGTTTCTGATATAAAGCTTAAGAATATACAGAATGCCTTACATCATCATATTTAGATGAATGCAAGACATACTTTTTTGTTTATGGTACTGCAGATTGTGAACAGAAACATTGGGGATGGGGGGGGGTTGATTTGGTCATCCACACTGAATATAATGAAATGAAGTGGATTCTGAGATAAGGGGCTGACAAAGTCCCAGGTTTAAATGGGATTGTCCCTTTAAAACCTATTTTAAAGAAAAGGAGGGTGCAATACTGACAATTGATTGGTTGTAACTAAGTTTAAAATAAGAACGGATTCTGCTTGTATTTTATCTGATGAAGGGTTGTGTACCCAAAAGCACTCATTGTGCACTTTATTTTAATTTATCTTATTTTATTTGTTTTAATAAATTGTTGCAAGAGGTTTGGCCTGGTGGTTTCTGCCTTCATTGCTTTTTTTTTTTTTTACACGTTGGATGTTTTTAGGAGGTAGACCTTTGGTGTAAAGTTGTTTTTCTTCTTTTTTGGATCGTTTGTTTGTTCAATCTTTACACACATGATGGAATGGAGAAATGTGGATATTGATTTGGGTTATTGCTCACAGAGAAATATTAACAACTCATTGATGGATAACATGAAAAGAAATGCTTTTATGCTGTCGAATCCACTATTGAATTTGGATATTCGACATATCGCCAGACAAGCACCTGAAATGGAGAAGGACATTGCTGGTGAGACTGAATGTAGTAATTTGCTATCTACTTTACAAAATTGGCTTATGAGGCTGAAGCGTTTGCAGTGGCAGAGATTTCACCTTGGAGGCATGCCTCAAACACAACATCATTCCCAGGGGCCTCCGTGTACTCTGAATGCCCACACAGGGACAGACCTATCCGGATTTACTTGCATGCTGGCAGGAGATTAACCTACAGACTAGTATGCCTTATATGCGACTAATAATTGAATATTTTTCACCCGGGGGAGAAGGATTTGATGGCTAAGGTAGAAACCATGCAGAAAGATATTGAAACTAGATTTAAAGATGAGTATCAAGTGGACAAGGCTGCAACAAATTAAGACTAAAAAACTGGCATGAGATTACCGTGACTTGTCTGCAGGCTGTATTTTTACTTGGCCGTGAGAGAATGTGTTAAAAAAAGATCTGTCACTGAAAATTTAACCAGGGAGCCAGCTCAAAATCAGCAGCAGGAAAAAGAACTAAATAATGCAGTATGTCCTCATTTGGACAAAATGGTTTCTTCAGCATTGGCTAGCATGAGGAATAGCCACAATCCCAATGTTTCCATGACTACTGCAGAACGACCTATCAACATTGATGTGATAACAACCAATGAATGTAATGGAATTGAATCATCTGAGGTGGCGTCATTACTCTCTACGTCCAACACTAGTACAGAGGGATTTTTGGCTTTGGGAGCACAACCAAAATTTTCTGTAGAAAAGAACAGTGTCACTTTTCCCATGCTCCCAGTACCAGTAAAAAAGAAATATTCACAGGAACGAAGTATATCACGCAACAGAGATCAGAAAAGGCGGCGAATTTCCCAATGACTATGGACGATAATAACATTGTGTATAATCTGTCAGGTATTGTTTTATCTGCTGAACAATTATTTGTTTTAAATAAGGGCTTAACATTCGTACCCAGTGTAGGTTCAGATTACTGTCAAGTGATTGTGGACATTATGTGTTTCACTCACAGTGTCATGCTTAGGCAAATGTTTGGCAATGATGGTAATTCAACAGAATATGTTTTAAGACAGGCAAGTGTATTTGTACCGATGTTACATCCTACTATGACAATGTTTTTAAAAGTATGTGAGCAGGAAATAGACAAACATTTACAGAGGGAAAAAAGACACAAATATTATAATTTAACTATGCAACAGAGAGAGGCTTTGAATTTATTATGTCAAGATGAGCGCATTGCAATAAAACAAGCATATATGGGGGAGTTGCTATTGTAGTGATGAACAAACAATGGTATTGTGATAGAATGCTATTTTTACTACAAGATGATATGACCTTTTGCCCGATTTCACCAGTAATGCCAAATGTGGTTACAAACAAGGTGAAGAACTCTTTAATTAATATGCAAAAAGTTGGTTTATTAGATGAGACAACCCTGAGATTTTTACTGGTTGACAATCCTGTTGTGCCCATTTTTAAGGCCTTCCCGAAGATATACAAAGACATACTGAACCCACCCCTAAGACCTATTGTTTCTGGAAGGGGGTGGGTGACAGAAAATATATCTATTTGGGTAGAGTTTGCCCTAAAACCAGTACTACAATTATTCCCCAGAATATTAAAGGAGTTATCCCAGTTTTTGAATTCCTTATATGAGCACTTGCAAAAAGAAAGTGGCCAGAGTTATATGTTCATCACATTAGATGTAAGTAATCTTTTTACAGTTATAAATAATGATTATGGCTTAAAGGCAATTGAGAATATATTATTAGAAAAAGCGGGCTTTAACCATGATGATAATCAGAGAATTTGCAAGTTACTAAGGATGGTATTGGATAATAATATTTTTATGTGTCAAGGGAGATATTACCAGCAAAGACAGGGTGTCCTAGTGGGTACACCTTGTGCCAACTCATATGCGAACCTTGTCTTAGCTTATTGGGAGGATTTGGTCATATTTAATGCATGACATGAATGGGAGGCATTGGGATTTTATACCAGATTTGTAGACGATGTGTTTTTCTTGTAGAAGGGAACAAAAAATGAGTTGACATTTTTTGTAGAATATTTGGAGTCTACTACAGATTTTTTTCAGATTTTCATTGATTTTTTCTAAAACTGTAATAGATTATTTAGATGTTCGCATTAGTAAGGATAGGGAGAGTGCTACTGAAACATCGCTATATAGGAAAGCATGTTGGCAGAACACTTTGCTGTCATTTGACAGCATACACCCCAGACACAGATTTGGTAATATTATAAAAGGGCAGGTACATAGGATCTCGCGTCTTTGTACCAATGATAATAAGTTTGAAAGTGAAATAAGTACTTGGAAGGTAATCTGAAAAAGAGGGGTTATACACCGGAATATGTTGAAAGGGCACTAGGACGTAATATTACCGACAGGCATAGCATGGCCAGACAATGGTTCTCCAGGAGACAGAATAAAAATGGAGAAAATGTAGATATTAAGAAAAATGAAGGGGTGCGCATGTTCCTCACATACAGTAATGATGTGGGTGGCATTTGCAATATAATCAAGCACAACTGGAAAATGTTACAGACAGATAATAAGACAGCTAATCTGGTTGGCCCATGACTTTATTTTACCTTCAGAAGGAATAAAAATTTAAAGGCTAGGCTATGCCATGAACCGGGTCTGGGCAATACTCGGACACCATCTACACAAAGGACAGGTACACATATATGCTGCCAATGTAAGGCTTGTAGATACATCATGTGAGAAAATGTATTTATTCACCCCAGGACAGGATGAAAGTATTCGTTAAAAGGTTATGCTGACTGTAATACGCAAAACATTATTTATTTAGCTGTCTGCCAGAATTATATTTCATACTATGTAGGAAAGACCAATTGTAAATTGGAAAATCATATTTTAAAACATGTTTCTGATATAAAACTTAAGAATACACACAATGCCTTATATCATCATATTGAGATGAACGCAGGACATACTTTTTTGTTTATGGTATTGCAGATTGTGAACAGAAACATTAGGGGGAGTGATTTAGTCAACCATACTGAATATAATGAAATGAAGTGGATTGTGAGACTAGGTGCTGACAAAGTCCCAGGTTTAAATGGGATTGTCACTTTAAAACCTGCTTTAAAGAAAAGGAGGATACAATACTGATTATTGATTGGTTGTAACTAAATTTAAAATTAGAACAGATTCTGCTTGTATTTTATCAAATTAAGGGTTGTGTAGCCGAAAGCGCTCATTGTGTACTTTATTTTAATTTATCTTATTTTATTTGTTTTAATAAATTGTTGCAAGGAGTTCGGCCTGGTGGTTTCTGCCTTCATTGCTTTTTCTTTACACGTTGGATGTTTTCAGGCGGTAGACCTTTGGTGTAAGGTTGTTGTTCTTCTTTTTTGGATCCTTCATAAAAATGCATGCTAATGAATTAGAAGTTATGTACCTACCATAACGTTCCATGTTAGTTGTCTTCTTCTCGCCTTCTTTCTTGCTGGATGGGTTCGGAGCCGAACCTCGGCTCCGACTCGGCCACTACTAAAGCTCGAGAGCTAGTTCCACTGGCTCGAGGCTCCCCTATATCCCACAATGCTAGGCGGTAACTACTCAGATCTCGTTTGATAGCTAGACCAAGCAACAAAAGGCAGCTCCAAAACCTGGAGAGATAATCCACCTCTAAACCTGAAGGTAAGGTATCCTAAACCTAACAAAGGGAAATAGAGGTGGACAAGCTGTGGGAAAAAAAACAAGATGAGAAAATCACCAGAAAAAAACAATCCTCTAGGTCTGTCCAGGCTTGGGGGAAGGAGGGTGGGACGCAAGAAAGAAGGCGAGAAGAAGACAACTAACATGGAACGTTATGGTAGGTACATAACTTCTCAATGTTAAGTTGTCTATCTCGCCTTCATTCTTGCTGGATGGGACCACATCCCTAGCACCTTGTCCCGGGTGGCCTATCGGAACAGACTCTTGAGAACAGTGGAACCAAAGTTGGCTCGACCCCTAGAGGCTAAGTCCAACTTGTAATGAGAAATGAAGGTATGGGGAGAGGCCCAAGTAGCTGCAGAACAAATCGAATCAATAGGCAGTCTGTCTTGAAAAGCTATAGATGTGGCTAAAGCTCTAGTTGAATGAGCTCTGGGTTTGGATGGCAACTGCTGATGTCTGATCTCATAAACAAAGGTAATCAACGAAATAAGCCATCTAGAGAGAGATACTTTAGTGACTGGAAGGCCCATTCTACCTTCCGCATAGGAAATAAAGAGTTGATCGGACTTCCTAAACTGTTTGGTCCTGTCTAAATAGTACCTAAGTTGGCGATGAACGTCCAAGCTGTGTAATTTTTGCTCTGATCTGTTTGAGTAGTTAGGGAAGAACACTGGAAGATCAATGGTCTGATTCAAATTTGCTGTTGAAGCTACCTTAGGCAAAAAGGACGGATTAGTACGTAAGGATACCCTATCCTTATGAAACAATAAATAAGGGGGTCGACTACACAGAGCATGGAGTTCAGAGACTCTTCTAGCTGAAGTAATAGCTACCAGGAAAAGAGTTTTCCAAGATAGCAACTTCATTGAGCAAGAAGCCGCAGGTTCAAAGGGGGGGGGGGAGAATTAAAAACGCTAGAACCAAGTTCAGATCCCATTGAGGAGGAGGATCCTTGACAGGTGGTTTGAGGAGAAAAACTCCCTTTAGGAAAGCTTTACAGAGCTTGTGAGCCATAATGGAAGACTCTGAGACACCTACATGAAAGTTAGATATAGCCGCCAATTGAACTTTGATGGTAGACGGAGACGAACCTGGGTGGAAAAGCTCGGCTAGAAAATCCAGGATAGATTGAATGGAGGCAGTGAAAGGATCTAAATTCTTTGACTCTGCCCAATAGGAAAAACGTTTCCATTTGCTATTATAAATCTTCTCGAACTGAGTGGGATATTAAAGGAAGCCTGGCTAAAGTTGGAACTGGAGTAACCACGCTGTGAGGTGGAGAGAGGGAAGGGAGTGGTGTAACTGACCCGACTGATGGGTCAAGAGGTCTGGAACTGGGTCCAGATGCCAAGGTTGCTCCAACAGATAATGGTGAAGAAAAGGGAACCAAACCTGTCGAGGCCAGTAAGGGGCAATGAGGATCATGGAAGCTTTCAGAGTGATGGCTTTCTGAATTAGTTGAGATATCAGTGGGAAGGGTGGAAAGGCATATAGAAGTCCCCGGGGCCAATAGTGGACTAGAGCGTCTCTGCTGGGGTGGCCTGGTTGGGGAAAGAGGGTGAAGAAATCGTCGCACTTGCTGTTTTGGGGAGTAGCGAAAAGGTCGCAGCAAGGCCGGCCCCACTTCTGAAATATTTTCTCCAACACTGAATTCTTCAGAGACCACTCGTGAGGCATGAGAATAGCCCTGCTCAACTTGTCTGCAATCACATTGGACTTCCCGGGAATATGCGTTGGTAACAGAAATCGCTGAGAAGAAATCACCCACTGCCACAGTCTGAGTGCTTCTCGACATAAAGGGTAAGATTTGGTTCCGCCTTGTTTGTTGATGTACCACACTACAGACATGTTGTCTGTCTGAATTGCTATAGTCCCCTTCGGAAGAGAGTCTTGAAGGGCTTGCAATGCTAGAAGCACTGCTCTCATCTCTAGGACATTTATGTGCAAGTGGCACTCGAAAGGCTGCCACATGCCCTGGACCGTCCTGCCCTGGTAATGCCCCCCCCACCCGATCAGGGAGGCGTCCGTTGTCAATGTAGCAACCGGAGGAGAGGGAACGAAAGGTCTCCCTATGTAGAGCTGGGGGGATGTGATCCACCAAGATAGATGATTCCTGCATGATTGAGTTATCACAATAGAGTGGGACATTGGAAGTCATTGGAATGACCACTGTGTGAACAGCATCCATTGTAAGATTCTCATGTGGAAGCGGGCTAACGGGAGGAGAGGGATAGCCGCCGCCATTATTCCTAAGACCTTCAGGACCAGTCTGACTTTGACCTTGTTGCTCTGCAAGACAAGAGAGACCTGTCTGTGTATGTATGCTACCCTTTGCTCTGTGAGTCTGGCTGACATGTTGACTGTGTCTAGATTTGCGCCTATGAAGGTAATAACACGACAAGGCGACAAGACAGACTTTTTGTAATTTATGGAGATGCCTAGTGTTTGACATGTGTGTAAGGTGTGGTCTCTGGCAAGAAGGAGAAGATGCTTGGTGGGGGCTGTTAGGAGCCAGTCGTCTAAATATGGAAACACTTGGAATCCTTGCCGTCTCAGATGAGAGGCGACCACCGCCATGCATTTGGTAAACACTCGAGGGGCTGTAGTGAGACCAAAGGGCAGGGCCCTGAACTGGAAATGACTGGTTCCCAGCCTGAAGCGGAGAAATCTCCTGGAGCGTCAGTTCATTCTGATGTGATAGTACGCATCCTGGAGGTCTATAGAGCACATCCAGTTGTCCCGCCCCAAAAAGGGCAGAATGGACTGCAGCGTGACCATCCGAAATTTCGTTCTCTTGACAAACTTGTTCAAGATTCTGAGATCCAAGATGGGTCTCCAGTCCCCTGTTTTCTTTGGCACCAAAAAGAATTTGGAGTAGATTCCGGATCCTTGTTGGTCTGCTGGAACTGGTTGAATGGCTCTTTTTGAAAGCAGCTTTGAAATTTCTAGCTCTGCGTGTTCCCTTTGATTGGGTGGAACGTCTGGAAGGGAACTTTTGGATCGTCTTGGGATATGAATGAACGGAATTTTGTAGCCCTCGGATATGATCGACTGTACCCACTTGTCTTTGGTAAGGGAAAGCCAGGCTTCTGGGTACAGCGATAATCTTCCCCCGACTGCCTCCGAAGGTGGACAGCCGGGCAGCCCCTCAGGGTTGCTGAAAGGGTTTGTCAGAGAAGGTTTCGCTGCTACCCTGGTTCTGCGGGGCCCCCCTGCCTCTAGGACAGCGTCTATTATTATTGTTCCCCCCTCTGCCTCTAGAGGGGAACCGACTTTGTGCATCAAGTGAGACTCCCTGTGGTTGTTTGCGGAACCACCCTTCCTCCCTTCTGACCTTTGGGGTAAGGTCTAGAAGGAGTAGAAAAACGGACTCCCATGGCAGAGAGAGTCTTGCCTTCAACCTCGCACCTAGTCAGGGTTTCCGTCACTTGAGGACCAAAGAGGGATGATCCATCAAAGGGGGAGTTAGTGAAGGACGCCTTGAAAGGGTCCGCAAAGTTACATAGCCGCATCCAGGCATGCCGATGTAAGGCCACACCTGTACCTGCAGCTCTACTCGCTCCGTCAGCCACGTATGAAAGGAGGCGCATGGAGGAGTTAACTATTGAGTTGAGGGTCGCCAGCTGAGAGTTCATTCTATCCTGAAAACCCGCAGCTGATGGATCCTTTAACATTTCACTCACTTCCTTGAGCAAATCCCTCTGGAGATGAGTGAAATGACACAGGTAATTCAGCGAGCGCATGGAAAAGGTCGCTGATGAAAACATCCACTTACCGTTCCTGTCCATGGTCCTAGACTCCTTGTTAGGAGGATGGACAGGTACTGAAGGATCAGCTAGCTCCTTCTTGGTGGCTGCAGCCACCACCATAGCATCAACAGAGATGCCTTTGGCTAAGAATTCTTTATCCTTCGGGGCAGTGATGAATTTTGACGGTCTCCTGGGGGTGGGTTCCACTGAGTCAGGAGCCGTCCAAGCCTTCCTTGCCACCACTTCCATGAGGGGGTCAAAGGGAGGGGACACCCAGGAGGTGGAAGGGCGAGAGCCAAATGCCTCAAGATACACTGATTCATCCTCTGAAGGGTTAAGGGCTGGCCAATTCCCCCTCTGTTTCAAGATTTCGAGGATGTCCGCAAAGGAGACATCTTCAGAGGGAGAATGAGGGGAACCCTGAGAATCCTCTAAATCAGTGTCAGAGGTGACAGACTCAGGGGAGTCAATGTGCTTCCTCTTGCACTGCCTCTTCCTAGGGGGCTCTCCTACAGGGTCAGGAGAGGCCTCGGAAGAGGAGGAAATACCCACTGGGGATACTTGAGGGGCTGGCTCTCTACGATCCGGGATGAGGGGGTGAGAAGAAATCACCGCAGGCACCGTGGAGGGAGGGGCAGATGGAGCCGACTGTGGGGTAGAACCAGGTTCTAACATGCTCCTCATGACCTCGAAGGCACCCCTGTCAGGCAGGGCCAGAGGTCTCCGCTCTGAAAAGCTGAAAACCTCCCCCGGCACCGACAGTGATGGCTTCGAGGCAGATGTCGGAGCCGAACTCACCAGAGCCGAAGAACCGAGAGGGAGAGCGAGGTCAGACAAGGGTCCAATGCCACTCACCCCCTCGGAGCCGACAAGGGAAGTCCGGCGCCGAGATTCCTCCAAAGAAGAAATCGGAGCCGACGACGGTGCCGAAGACAAAGGAATCGGTACCGACGCACCCACAGTCTCGGGTCCGACCAGCCCCAGCTCCGAACTCAAAATAGAATAGCCATCGACTGTTGAGTCGGGCTATGAAGCATTTGGGCCAGTGCCTCGGACTTGAGAAGTCAACACCACCCTCTGAAGGTCATGGTCTGAAAGCCTCGACGACCTAGAGGAATGAGATCTATGGATCCGTTCAGACAACAATGGCGATGCAGGAGCCGAATGAACGGAGCCGATAGATGGTGATCTAGACCTCTTTCTGGATATCGGTTCCGATAACATAATCGGAGCCGATTCAACAGTGTCTGCCTCGGCTCTGGCCGGAGCCGAGGAAACAGTAGGAACATGTGTTCGAGAATCATCGGCTCCAGCCGGAGCCGATGTCCGAACAGGCTTAGAAGCCCCAGCCAACGACTCAGACACTGGAGCCGACGGTCTGGAAGGCTTGGAGGGTTTCCCCGAAGATTGAGTTGGGGGACCCTCAGGCTTCAATAAGCCCCTTAAAATGAGCTTATTTTTCCACTCCTGCAGGACTCGAGGGCTGAAACCATGGCAAACAGCACACGAGTCCTGCAAGTGCAAAGGTCCCAGGCAGTAGACACAAGAAGTGTGACCGTCTGTCAGAGACATTTTCTGACAGCACGAGTCACACTTCTTAAAGCCTGAGACCTTAGATTCTTTAGACATGGTTCTAAAGATATGAATCACTCACACAAGCACACCAAATTAAATTAAGTAAGGAAAAAAATTCCCACACAAACACTCACTCCAACTACTAGGAGGGGTGAGAAAGGGGCCTAAGGGCTAAGGTGGATTTTGAGGAAAAAATCAAGGATTAAAGGGAAGGATTTGAGAGACAGGGACTGGAATCTAACTAACTAAGTAAGGGATATTAGAAAATAAAATTAAAGGGGTCTAAGTTGACTAAAAGTCTAAGAAAATACACTAACCTGTAGAGCCGGTTGGAACAAAGCACCTCGTCAGCTATAGCGGCAAACGAGATCTGAGTAGTTACCGCCTAGCATTGTGGGATATAGGGGAGCCTCGAGCCGGTGGAACTAGCTCTCGAGCTTTAGTAGTGGCCGAGGTTTGGCTCCGAACCCATCCAGCAAGAATGAAGGCGACATAGACAACTTAACATACTCTGTTATTACATCAACTTTCTATGTTTATAGAGTGATATTTAAAAATCTGCCCCTGATTTTGGACCTTTGCCCCCCCCCCCCAATTAACACTGGCTTTACCTGAACTTCTTGTCTAAGAGATTGAAAGGTATGGCCATGATTTAAATAGTGAACAACTCTTACCTGTGAGGTTTTTTTTGTTCAGACCTAGTTGATATGAACCAGCTTAAAAGAAGAATTGAAGAATCACAAATGTGTAATTTCCAGTGCATGTGTGTGTGAGGGGGTGGGTGGAGTTCTTCACTTACTAACTTAAGGATCACCTCAGTTTCTTAAAAACAGAGTATAAAAATCAGCAGGGTGGGAAATGTTTAGGATCAGGTTCTTCCCCTGTATTACTCCTTAGACCCCAAGAATCTTTTCTCTCTACAATACTTAACTTCACAAAGCCAGTCTAAGACATGTCTTCTTGCCCCAATATATAAAAGAAAGTCAGCATATAAAGAGCAGCAGGGATGCAGGGTGCCCCGTGTGATAGGGTGGTGCAAATCCTCTCTGGAACAATTTTTTAAATATTTTTTGTTCTTTTAGAATTTGAATCCTTTTGTGATCACAATTTGAGTTTCAATCAGAGAATATCTCATTTCTGTCACAGAGCCTGATAATGCAGGTGAACAAATAACACAATAGCTCTCTTCTGAAAAGAAGCCAAAGGACTTGCAGCACCAATCCTGACAGTTTAATTTTCATTCATTTGTTATCTAGGTAATCTCAAAGGGCACATATAACTCTTCTCAGGGGCTTCTTGCAAGCCCTGTCTTAAGTGCCTTGCTCAGAATCACATGTTAGGCAAATGGAGATGGAATCAATCCAGCAAAGGGCTATAGGATAAAGTTTACTAGCAGCTCATAACACAAATTCTCTGTGCTAGACAAGTAAATTAAAATAAAGGAAGGACCAATGTTTTTTCATTTTACAGAATCCTTGTTTTTTTCTTAACTTATTTTTATATTATGCAAGGACAAGTAGCTACCACATACTCACTCAACATAAAGCAGGAAGTGCTTGTCCTGCAGCTGGACAAGGATGGAATAAAATATGGCCTATGTTAAATAAAGGTTGGTTACCTCACTTTTGAGTTGCCATTTTTAAATAGACAGGGTCTCAAAACATCTTCTTTTATAAGGAAAGTAAAGTCTGCATGTTGTAAAGCTTCTACTTGCTGAACATCAAAACTGCCACAAGCAGACAATAGTTACTGAGGGTATTTGGCTGGGGGAATGTCTGCAACACTTGCCAGAAATGTTCCATGGCATATCACCCCAGGGGGGTACCCTTAAAAAAGCATGAACAAATACAGGATAGAACAGCCTGCAAGTGATAGCTTATTTAAGTTCAATATCAAACGGTGACAATTTTCAACTACTCAGTTAAGGATGAGGTCTCCAAGAAGGATACACTTATTTTAGCAGTCCATTGATGAAAGCTTGTCAAATGTTTTGAAGGAGATGAATTGAAGAATTTGGATGTGGTGGCAATGACATGTGATTGACTGGAAAAGCCCATTCCCAAATTTTGATAGTCTGTTGGTACACATAGTAGGAATGGGTATCCACTTACTTGCTGATATAACATACCATGGCTGGACTGTCAGAGAAGGCAACAACATTTTGGGTCTTAAAACACCTGCAAGATCTGAAGGACTACACTCATTTCTAGAACACCGATGAGGCTTCTTCCTCTGTGACCATGTCCCTTGTACTGTCTGCTCTTTATAATGTCAACCCACTCTAGAGCACAGGCATAAGTACAGTCCATCAAATGTCACTGGGGTGGTTGGAAGGATGAGCCAACAGATTCAGATTGGACTCATGAATCCACCACTGAGATTATTTTTGCACTTGCTAAAAACTATCAGAAAGTCAAGGGAATCTAGTAACTAACACCACTGAATTCTGAGTATCCACTGTAGAGCTCTCAAATAAAAGAAAGCATTTGTTACCATACAAATGAAAGCTACCATGAGGCCTAACAACCCAAGGCAAAGAGCTGCCAGAACATACTTACACAAAGCACAATAACACAAAATCAGAAGGGAAGCAGGAGGACAGCAATTGGCTACAATTCCTACAGCAAGAGAAAACCAGTATGCACTAACCTTATGTGTGTAGAAAATTATAAAGGAATATAACAAACAAAAAATACTTCTCTTTGTGACCCAAGGACAACAGTAAGCAAAATAAGCATCTTTCGAATATGGTAGTTTGGGGCTGCTCTCTCTTAAATGGGATGACTAGTGGCACAGCTAAAGAGATCTAGAATTGGGTCCTGAGAAGCATGGCAATGTTTGTGACAAGACAGGGACTAGGTAGTTTGGGAAAGTACTCACTGCCGGACTAAGTCCTTTTTGTCTTCAGCAATGAGGATGGAAATCCAGTCATGTCATACATTGAGGATTTATGCGCACTTGCACTGTAAACATTACACCTGTTATTTGTATGTGTGAGTGTGTGTGTGTATGTGTGTGTGTGTGTGTGTGTGTGTGTGTCTCTGTGTGTTGTGGGTTCAGGTTTGCAAACATCCATGCAAATAAAACATGTATAAAGTACAAACCAATGACAGTGACTTCTTTTTCAAGAAAAAACAATAGGCAACCATAAACATTTTTAAAAAATAAATCAAAGAACAACACTCAAAAAAATCAACAAAAATGAACACAGGACACTTTCTAAGTGCAGTAATGCTCTACAGGGTTGGTGTTACATAATGAACTCTCCAGGTGTGGTTAGGACTTCCAATTCCCATGGGTGGTCTGTTGTTTTCCTGCAATGCCCAACCTATCAGGCAGTATGACAAATACTGTTGTATTGCTGCTTTTACCATCAGAACTGAAGCCATTATACTGCAAGCCTAGCAATTTCATTCAGATACCTGTTCAATAATTTTATCAATTAATCTACCAATAAACTGACCATCATAATTTACTGATCTACCATATTTATAACCTGATTTTTCTATTAACTATATGAATTACTTGATTGCTAGATTAAATTAATTCTTATTGTTAATAGAAAATGAACAACATGAATTATTTGATTGCTTGATTCTTGACTATAGCAGTTCAAATCAAACTTTAGCACTTTTAATACTTTTTATACCTGCTCCCATTAAATTTCATTGGCTGTATTCAATATATTTTCTTGGACCAGTAATCTTTACTTGACATTTCATCAGTAAAACAATATAAAAACTGTTAATCAATCCCATTAAAAAAGTAGTCTGTTAAAGACAATAATAGATTTTGGAGTTTATAACAGATTAAGTTAAACCTTTTTCTTACTGAAATTCATTTTCAAATTCTGTGGCCAATATTCCATTTTTCTGAAGATCATATGTCATCCTTTGCATCCCCTGGACATTTTGAGCATATTATTAAAATCTGCACTACCAAGTAAGCTGGTAGTGTGGTAAAGACTCAACCAGGCCACTGTGATACTAAACTAATAACTACCCTTTACTCTAATATTCTGCTGTTTCACTGTCTTATCAATCTTATTCAACTACTCAATGAGTAATATGTAGTTTAAATCCATCGTACCTAAGAAATCAGCACCTCTGTTGTGCAAGAACCCAGCTTCCAAGGCAGCCAACTAGGCATATTGATGGACAAAGTAAAGCTATATGGTAATACATTGATGTTTGTCAGGGAACACTAAGGCATTTCTGAAAAACATCAACTTCTCTTTTTATTACAGAAATTAATTCTGTGTCTCAAAAATTTGCATGCCAGTGTTCATCCCTGGCATGACGTCAGCAAGAAAAAACACCACGCATGAGATGCTTAAACTGCCTATCACCTTCAAGCGATGTACATTTAACTGCTCACTGTTAATGTTTAGGACACATGCACAGAATCTTTTCCGGGGATGCATGGTTATGCTCTGCTTGTTTTCCTGTATTGCCTGATAATTCCATTTGACAGCGAATTGTTTTGAAGGAGCACATGACTCAGGTATTCTGGTAAGTCAAAGTGCTGGAAAACAAACTCTTTAAGAAACTTTGTTTGCAAATACATGTATATATGTGGCACAGTAAATGACAGACTACAGAGAAATTAATTCAGTTCACACAATGGTTACTGTCACAGAAATCATTAAGCTTCTCTGGTTATTCATGAAAGACTATTCTGCAGAATAAACTAGTTTACTATAGAGACACATGCAGCACAAAATAGCACTGAAAAGATATAATACAAGATGGATCCAACATGATTAAGGACTGAGCAACACAATGTTTTGTTACCTTAACATGGTAAGGTCCCAGTACAATCCAGCCACAGAAGCAGTAACCCAAATAGATCATGGCAGCACAGCAACAGAATCGAATAACATTAGGAAATGCAGCTCGCAGAGTCAAAATGAGAAGCTGTTGGGAGTCAGTAACAACACAAAACATTACCCGTGAGTTTAAAAGTATGTACTACTTTAATAGAGAAAGGTACCACAAGTTACTTACATTGTACTTTTGGAAGAAGCCAAGGTATCGGATAACACCAACCCACACGAGCATGGTAGAAGTGCCAAGCAGGATGCTGCAGACATCATAACTGGTGAAGCTCTTACAGAGATAAAGGTTTCAACGATTAAAAAAGGCACATGAAAATGAGTTAAGAATATTCAGTAAAAGCAAACACCACACATAAAAAAATACCTCTCCACAAAAGGGTGGGAAAGACTAGTAGACTCAAGCAGTATAAGTAGCACATCTGTTATGTGTGTGTTTGCGGCATGCATGTGTATCTGAGCTTTTGTAGGTCTGTATGGATATGCATATGTGCGTGTGTTTGTGCATGTGTGAGTGAATGACTGTACCGGTACCTACACGTGTGTTTGTGTTTGTGTGTTTTTTGTTTTTTTGTATGTGTGAGAATGTGACTACATCTGTATGCAAGTCTGTGATTTATTCTTTCTCCATCAGTCCCTAAAATCTATTTACATGCACCTCCCGTCCACCTCTTCCTTTTTCATTTCAGTCACCTAGGAGGTCAGGGAGAATGTCTTGTATACTTTCTGGTTACATGCAGTTTGCCTGCATGTACCACTGAGCCTTCAATGATGTCAATCAGGTAAAGGGAAGGAAAGATAAAGTCTAATTAGAAGAAAGCAGCGAGATATACCATCTCCTCCACTGGTATAACTTAACGGCGCTACTGGGAAATGTGGCCAGTACACTTCAACTTGCTTCAGTGCTGAAGTCTGCTAATGAGTGAACCACCGAAGAGGAACAAGTAGAAATTCTGCACTTTGACATGTAGTGATGAGACTTCTGTCTAATACCAGTGACCATGGGTCTGGAATAAAGCATGGCTTTATAGGGTTAGTCATTGCAGAATGAATGTCTGTGAGTGTGTGTGTATGTGGGGGTGTCACATTTTCTGGAAGGATAGGTAGACATCAGTACTCAAAATAGCTAGACCTGTGGGGGATGAGTGCCACAAAAAGCCCTTGAATGATAGCTGTAGACTGGTATTCAGATTGCACAGCTCTCAGAGGACGACTATACATGTAGAATGATGGCATAAAGGCAAATTACAGAGATTCAGATGGCATTTTCATCACTACATGTTACCTCTTGAAAGTCAGAGACTGACCCAACATGCATCTGACTCTGACCATCACTACACTATTTTACAGTACCATAATAAGGCTAGGCATTGCTAGTACCATTTCTGAAACAAGAGCAGGTTTAGCCTTTGAGCACTCACAGTTCACTACACACAGAGCCTGTGTCAA
Organism: Protopterus annectens; assembly: GCF_019279795.1. NCBI lineage: Eukaryota > Metazoa > Chordata > Ceratodontiformes > Protopteridae > Protopterus > Protopterus annectens. The sequence goes on from NC_056744.1 coordinate 1,397,880,417, forward strand.
AGGGGATAGCATATTGCTTACAATCATGCAGCTTAACAATGGAATTTGTAAGAAACTAAGCCTCACCCATATCTTGTAGTTTGTTTGGAGCTTGCAGTCTTAATCCACTGTGTTATAAAGCTGTACAGAACAGGAATGCTGGAAACACTGTCTTTGTTGAATATGATGCAGGGGTAAAACTGCACTATGAAGCAAGCCAACTGGTAGTGGTAGGTGGTACTATGGCCTTCTGAGGGTGTGCTGTACTGCACCATGATGAGCATACCTCTCAACCTCTTAGTGCAAGAACTCTGGACAAAGCCCAACAAGATGGGGGGACAACGGCCAAAAAATAGGTACATATTTTAAATAGTGTTCTTATAAACTTAGAAAGTTGCTAGAGTAACAGGGTTTGTTTTAACATACATTTTCTAAAGGATTTGAAGTCTGAAACTCAAATGTATGTCATTATTTAATGACTTCAGTAATCAGATCATCCCGGCAACTTGCCAGAAAACTACAAATTTTATGAGGAACAGTCCAAAAATATGAGCCAAAAATCTGTAGATTCTGTGAAAATCTGGACAATTGAGAGGTATGATGATGAGACTGTGCAAAGCACCATCAGTGCACCACAATACTAATAAATGTAGGTTTACATGGTTTACATTCTTGGCTTCTAGTAGCACTAAGCATATTGAGTTGTATTAACTGTATATTTAACAGGGAATAAGCATTTTTTTGTTTTCTGCATAACTGTCTGCTATAAGCAGTATGAAAGAAAAAGTCCAAGAGTTGTGAAGCAACACAGGATGCCGTCTGTCAGTCTCTGACATGCTCATCATCTGAGAACTGGAAGCAACTGACACTGCTTTAAGACTTTAGTCAGCATTTTCAGCCACAGTACTGCTAGCTGACAGCATGGGTCAGTCAGCACTTTCATTCTGATTTCTGCTACAGATTTAGTGCTTCACAATTTGGGTGTGAGAGGAATAGATTAAGAAAGAAAATTGGACAGAAGTGTTCCTTTAGGTAGGCTATTGCCAGGCTATAGTCTCCATTGTCTTGTGTCTGGTAGATAAAATATTTTATTCTATTCCATGCATTTTGTGTGATTCTATAAGTAGTTAAACCATGTACTCCCTGAAACTGGCAATATTTATATTAAGCACACTGCAGACCAGACTGACATAATATCATGGTCAACTTTACAGATGGTTCAGGCTTGTATAAGAGAATGACAGGAAGCATGCTCTATGTGTGTCTGAAAAGTGGAGATGCAGATTTTTTTAAAACTTGAAAATGACTGCATGTAAGCCTTGCAGCCATTCAGACATGTCAATGCTGCCTGCAGAGAACTGATGCAAACTGTTCCCAGTTAGTATGCAACAGATGCAAACAACAGTACTGTCCTTGCTCTGTATGCAAACTCAAAAAGCAGCATAACTCTAATCTGTAACTACTGATGTAGTATACATCTTTGGGGCAGGCCTACAACATCTCAAATTTAAAATCATTAAGTACTGTTTTCCTCCCAGTTACCATCACAGAAGTATGAGAAAGGGATGGATTTGGATTGTCTAAGGAGCTGCATGTAATTCAGTTTGAAATTCTGATGTATTTCTGTCGGTATGCATATTAAAATATCACTGAGTGCCACAGGGGACACTAATAATCTATCATCTTTACTTACATTTATAAATCTTGTCAGTTTTACTTTAACACATATACATGTCTGACATGGGCTTTATTTCATTGCTCCCCATTTATCAACTAAGACGCAGAATGTCTGGGATCTAACATTGTTTGCTTTGCTGACTACTAGATCTTCCTTCTTTGCTGGCACTCGACGATTGTTCCGCAGTGGGTAAGACTTTTGAGGGCACCAGTCTTCAGAAGTGATTGTTTTGTCTAGCACTACCACAGGAAGGAATACAGGACTAAAAATCTTTCTTTTCTTCAGTTCTGGCTCATTTCTGTCTATTGGTATCAAACTACATACGACCAAACACAAACCAGTACTTAGGTTCATAGGTAGGTACTAGGCGATTGGCCATAGGGCCTATACAAGCCTAGACAAAAAAGTACCCTGGCTTTTGCCACCCAAGAAAATTATTTTCCTGTGCCCCTGTCAAGCAGAACCACAGAGGTGATCCCCAGGGTGAATTTCCTATTGCCCATCCAATCATCAAGATTTTTCTTGAAGAGTGCTAATGAGGAGCTCTGTTTGACATAGATAGGTAGTCTGTTCCAGAGTATGGGAAGTCTCTGGGACAAGAATCTATCCCTCCAGCATGTTCTGTTTATTGTGGTGACAAGATTTAGTTCCATAAAGTGTGTAGCTCGCAGGGATTGGGATTTCTTTAAATGGAGCATGTCCAACAGCTCTGGGTTTGACATAGCTTTGTATGTTAGGCAGAGATCGCCTCTGAGTAGGCGATATGCGACAGAGTAAAGCTGGAGTTTTTTGAGTCGGTCTGCGTAGGGCATCTGTTTGAGGCCAGTAATCCCCTTTGTGAGGTATTTCTGTGACCTTTCCAGTTGTAGATGTTTTGTGAGGTACATACTAAAAGGGGCGTTGTACTCTATAATGGGTCTAATGAGTGATGAGTAGAGGGGAACAATTACCTCTTTTTTTCTGGATGAGAAACCTTTTGTGATGAGGTGTGCCACGTAGAAGGATTTCCTGACCACTGTGACGAAGTGATTATCAAAGGAGAGACTACTGTCCACCTGTGTCCCAAGGTCTCATCACACTTTCGGTGCTAAGTAGACTACTGCCTATGTGGTAATTCATGGGTACAGAGCTTTTGCCAAAGGGGATCACTTAATATGGCTTCACTTGTTTCATTTTGTTCAACTACAAGTTTTAGCTTTTAGCTTGTTTCATGTTTTGCATTTCCTATTTGCATTCTAAATAATGCCATATGCAAGAACTTCAAAGGGAGTTTCAGTGGAGTCTTGGTGTAAGCTATCTTTTATCAGTTCAACTGGGCTGAAAATGTAATCTGAAATTACCTTTCATTGTCCTGTGAAAATATAAATATGTTTTTTTCAAGTTTCTATGCAAGTGTCTTGCATCTGGTCATCCCACTGTTACTCCACACTAAAAGTGTACCCACAGAGTGGATACAGAGAGAGATTACTCACTCCCAAATGTATAATCAGCTATCTTGCATTATTCTAGCTTGAGACGGACATAGTATTACTTTACTTCATTTTCTGCTACACATATAGTGGCGGCCATTCACTGGGATAATTTACTAATTTCTAGTAAAATACTTTTCTTTTTAAAGAGAATTTTCTTCTGTTGACTGGCTGTATTCAGCATGCTGTCATTTAGATATATCCCCTTTATTAATCCCTTTTGCATGATGCATTCTTCTTAGGCTAAAGCTTTTGTGTTGGCATAGCTTCTGTTTCTTGCTCTTAATATGGAATTATGGGTATGCAAAAGCTTGAGCACTGCCCTGGCTGTACATGTTCTCTTGTACAATGTCTCACTAGTGTGGTCTGCCTTAGTTCACACTGTAACATCCTACAAGCAGCTTTTGCCACAGTCCCAATAATGGGTGGGGTTGTTACCACATCTGTAAATCCCACCCCTTTTGGAAGATGCGCTGCTGATTACCACTGACTCCTCCCTTTCATTGATGATTATTCATCATCCACACCCTTGATCTAAATTAGGTCGTTGACAGCGGAAGTCTGTATTTCAACCTAGAATCAAACGTTTGAAGCACAGGATTAAGGCTATGAGCTATGGATGCCCCTCATCACATTATCCTTGGTTTGATTCCTTGACTCTCCATTTGCCTACTGTTTGACTTTGAGTCACTTGCTCTGGCTGCTCCTGTAAAGAGGCATTTCTACTCACTAGGTTTAAATGTCTAACAAATAAAAAATATTTTCTTAATCTTTCTTAGATAAAAACAGCTACACCATGCTAGATGTTTTTCTATCAGTTATTGTACAGCAGTAAGGCTATAAGTTGGTAACAAACTGACTCTAGTAGTCACGGTTTGATTTCTCAGCCTGGAAATTAATAACTTAAATCATAGCAGACTGCCAAACTTAAGAGTTTGTCAGCAACATATCCAATTTTAGCCAATATTTCCACTCATTTGCATTCTTTTTTGTGCTTCCTCTTCATACTTGCTGTGTTCTAGGTAAGGGTGGGACTGTAAAAAGAATGAATATTACAGGCAGTAGAAATTATTCAGAAAACAGTAACCAAGATACTGAAGTTGGCCTGCATTAGATGGGGGGAGTTTGAAATGACAAAGCAGTATTTGTTACCTCCTGAATGCCATATATTACTGTGTTAAGAGGTACTTTGAACTTTAAGATGCATTCACAAGTACCTTAGCAGCTAGTCAGTTAACATCCACAATGCAAGGAACCTATTAGTAGATGTCCATTCCTTATATCCATTTTTTAATAAAGCTGCCAGCTATGACCCATTTCACAATACAGTCTGCAGGCATTGAAAACAGAAACATGTTACCACCTGCTTTCACTGCTTGACTTAACAGTTTGAATAATTAATTTCATTTTAAACAAATATAAACAAATGTAAAATAAATCTTTCTTGTCCTCCATTCCTCCATTAATATGTTTCTGTTAAGACTCCCTTCTGTAATGATGCCTATTTTTTTTTTTGTGATCTACTGCCCATTACTCAATCATAAGTCACTGACATTAACCCCACCCCTTTTTTCCCATTTTGTACATGGAGTTGGGGTGTCAGATCAACAGTGACCATCACCTAAAGCCAGTGTTCACACTGCAGGGTGGACCTTTTTCACTTGGCTTGTTACGACTTTTAATTCTGCATCTATCTAGAGATTTCAATTGTGCTCTGCACCTCCCTTTTCAGGCAGGCATAGGATCAATTTCTATTAACACCCAAGGCTTTATATTTTAAGGACTGTACTACATAATACTTTGTTGGAAAGACTAGCCAATAAACATATCCATAGCTAGCAGCATTTACACTCCTTTTCCATTTACTTTACCATCTTCATAGACAAAGAACATCTTTGCAAACTCATTGTTTTGGGGCTTGGGTGCTTCTTCTCCTTAAATGCATACTTGTGAATTGTCTTTACTGTTTAAATATCAGTAGGATCCCTTAGTGCACATATTTACACTTTGTCTTAAAATTAATGGGAATAATTCCTCCATCTAAATACATAAACAAAAAAGTCACATTCAGTCCATAGTCTGCCAGCTTAATAAGAGGTAAAGGCCATGGGATTATGGCATCTGTCTCTCTTGAATAATAATAATAACAACGAAAATGCTTGGTTCTAGTGCCCTCGGTGTGGTCCAAATTTTTAATGCTATTTATCACTATAATGCCCAGTGGACATAGTCTGTTTCTGAACTTTGTACTTGATAGATGAACTGCTCAAAATGACAATTTGCAAAAGCAGCTTGTTGGAATCAACTCCAAGTCTGTAGGTTATACCAGACTTGTTCTTTGATTATAAATCTTATATCTTGTCTGCACATCTGGCATGGATGATCACATGTATAATCTGCGTACTCCTGTTTGTCAGAGTTTGTGAATTTACTAGATCAGCAGGCTGGTAAACAAAAGGTGGGCTACCACAGGGACACCACCAGAATCCTAATCTGGGATTCAGCATTCAGTATTTCCCCTTACCCAGCTAATATGATGAACCTGAGGTTGGCTACATTAAGTACATGGGGCATGTCCCTTAGCATGGATGGCCTAACACCTCCCAGAAATCCCCACACTGCTGTCTGGAATACTGATTTCTTTCTTTTGGCATTCACTTTTATTGATTGTTTTCATGCTACTGTTTTAGACCCAGACGTGGCCTGTAGGCATTAGTAAGCACCACATTTACTGCCTGACTTAATGGCATATTAATGAGATGTTTCTTATACAGTGCACTTATATGTAAGCAAATCCATAGAACTAAGCATCCTGCATGACAACACAATGTTTTCTGTTGAATTAATCTCCCAAATGGTAAATGGCAATACAGTGGTTAACTTTTATTTAATATTTCTTAAGCTAGTAGAGACTGTTGTGCCATGGAAGGGTACTGTGCCAGGGAAGACAGGATGGTAAAAAGATACAAAAAGACTATAATCAAGTTGTCATAAAAAAAAACATTGGTTCTAACATAAATAATTAAACACAATATGACAAACAGCAGTTATAAGTGCATTCATTTCAAATGTAACAGGTAGTTAATCATAGCAGACTATTACTATCTAGGACCTCATCCATATTACAAATACTTTTTACAAAGAGTTAGGAAATAAGCAGCCTGAAAATAGATATGCAGAGGAAGACACGGCAGAGAAAGAGAGAAAAACAGAGACACAGAGAGAGAGACAGAGACAGACAGAAGTCTAGCAGGTCTGGCGTTCTCAAAGTTTTTCAAAGATTGATACAAGCTTCTTTGGGAGGTTCTGCTAGGCTGAAAATGTGTACTTAAGATGTCAGGTATCAGTGTTACATTTATGAAAAATCTGTCATGATGCCAAAGGATTATCATTGCTAAAATGTGTATTTGGTTGTAAATTATCATTAAACAAATAACAATTCTTTGTGTTTTTTTCTTTTTTAGGGGTGGGAGAGGGATATTTTCTCAGAGTTCAGGAGGGCAGCATATGCTTCTCTTTTTCTGAATAATTTGCTTAGATCTGCAGATTTCCACAGGCCTACCACCTGTTAATGAAATAAAGAACATCAGGGCTAAATAAGGGTACTCTACTGCCCCATGGTCTAAGGATGGACCGGGACCATTAAGACCTCTTCAGCTATAGTAGGAATATTAGAAGTAATCTACAATTTGGTAGTGAACTTATCTAAAATGGTACCTTCTTTTCTGACCCCAAGGACATTGCTAATATTCTTTCAGACAAATTCTCTTTCAGCTTCACTCCACCCTCCCCCCTCTCCCATCCACTCCCCCTCCTGAGGTCAATTTGGACCAACTCCATCTGGCACTTTCCAAAATTAAAAACACTACTTCCATGGGTCCTGGCAATATCTCTGGATCACTGCAGTCTGCTTAGAAGTGTCAGTCCCACTTAACAAAACCCCTCCATCAACTCTTCATCCTGATTTTCTCTACTGATTATGCCCCAAGGATTTATGGTAGTTGTGATGCCTTTGCATAAAGGAGTCCTTATACTGGCCCTGGGAATTACAGGCCTAGTAGTCTCACTAGTATTATTTGCAAGGCTTTGGAACGTATTTTACTAGAACAACTGAACAAAGATATAGGTGACCTTCTGCCCTTGGATACATATCAATTAGGTTAAGTAAAAGGCAGATCATGCCTGCTCCATCTGATTGAGTTCTTTGAAAGAATTACTAAGGCCATGGACAAGGGGCATACAGTCAGCACTACTTATTTAGACCCTCACACTATCCCCCATGCTGGGATTATTGACAAACTCTCCCAACTCAACATTAACCCATACATAGTTCCCTGGATTGGTAAATGGCTGTCTGGCAGAACTCACACCACTGAGTTCATGGGTATTTGCTCTACACAGACAAATGTTACTAGTGGTAAGCAAACTTTTTTGTCCTTTAATAACCCTTAACCCCAGTCTAATTTGATGAAATGTTATATGACTGAGAAGTCTCACAAGCTAAGAACGTATCAGCCTGAAATTCCACTGGGGGGGGAGACCCTGACACTAAGATGAGAAGTTGGGTCAGGTATCATTTTTAGCAACCTTGGCAGGACACCTGTAAAATATCCAATAACCATTACATTTTGGGATTTCAAACTATAATATGATACCATCACATGTAATGTTTAAATGTATTTTACTTGTATACATGCACACAGCTTATCTATTCAATCCATTTTACTGACCTTTACTTGTATTTCCATCTTCAGGATTGAGCCAATGATTGTTAATATGTCAGTAATGATGATTACAATGTACCAGCCATTCAGAAATTCTGTTCTGTCTGTCCAGGTTACATGCTTATTATAACAATACAAGAAAAAATGAACAAACTCCTAAAAAACAAACAAAAAAAGAGTATGTGAGAAATAGAGCATCACTGGTTATACACGTCTGAAAAACTGAAATTCAATCAATGCTTACAATGACAGTCACATTTTTCTGCTATTTTTACTTCATGCTAGACTCTCTACAGAACCAGCCTAACTTAACTCACCATAAGAAGGCTTTACTTAAACCTGCCTCATACACATTACAACTTCTCCAGCAGGTATGAGCTAACAACTCATCTGTCAGCATGTTATGCAACATCACCAACTTTTTTTGTGAACAAATGTTTGAAATTATTCCATGGAATGTCACTTTAGACACACTTCATGTCATCCTTATTTATTTACTGTTTGACAGCTGAGTAGGTGAAGTGCTATGGCAGTTGCAAGAACATTAACATTGAATTGCCAAATAGCATACGTATTACAAATCTTGAGCAGTATATCATTTATGATTCGTGAAAATATGACAACATATGTATATGAACATAATGTATGTGCATTATTTATAAAGTGTAAAGAAATTCATCAGTAGTTTATTAAATCTTCAAATAAGGCAGAGATAGGATGCATATCATTCATTGTTTGAATCAGAGATGGAGATATACCATCTCTATTTCAAGCACACCTATACCACTGGAATAGCTGTTCCTTCCTCTTTTTCTTAAACAGTGAATGACTGTCTAAAACTGAGTTTCTTTAGACAGACTCAATGTTCCATCCAGCAAACACAAAGAGAAGCCCGTAGAAGGATTGTTTTACATGAAGCTAGTGAGGAAGAATAGTCTAATGGCAGTTTTGTTTCTAAAGGCAGATGAGGATTCATGCACTTATAATTTATTTTCAAGTGGTGGGCAGTAATATCATTAAACAGTTTAAAGGTAGATACACGTTGCAGGAGGGGAAAATATTGAACACATTGAACAGAAGTGCATTGATATTCAGTATAGCTAGAAAAGTTGACCCATTTTAGAATTCTACTTTTCTTTGTAATAATGGGTAATGAGTGCTTTTGCAATGAAACGTTAATGGCTATTACTTGCCTAGCCTTTGAAGTAAGTAGATGTGAGACACTATAGGCAGCCTTAAGTTGCTGTGATACCTTAGTGATAGGAGGTTCAATATGATTTTGGAAGGAACGTGTGTCATCTAGTTGCACGCCAAGATATTCCTGCTGTTTAGAACCCGGGATTAGAGTTATAAATTGATCAGCAATCTTCTAGTAGTAACACAAATCATCTCTGCTGATTTACTAGTGTTAACAGATGATTTGTTATTGGCAAGCCAATTTCAAATTAAGGCAAAATCATTTTGTAATATTACTTCCAAAAGAAGTGTGGATTTATGACTGAAGGTAAAAACCATGTCCTGTCCATACACAGTAATGCTTAAGTATGCAAGTCCCACAGACGTTTATTTATACAGAGTGAAAAGAGCAGTGGGCCTAGCACCAAATCCTGGAGAGCACCATTTGATAAGGATCCAGTAACTGATCTGGAATTACGACCAGTAACTGTAAATGAACTGTTAAATAACCATGTGGTCATTTCTTGTGAAAAAAATAGCAAGTTAATTTAGAAGGAGTTGTGGTTAACAGTTTCAAAGACTCTTTAAAATCCAGAAAACAATAGCTCCTGTTAATACCTCATGTTGGAGTATATTAGAGAGCTTAAAAGGAAAATAGCTGCCTGGGTGGTGTTAAATAGATGTATTTTTCACAGATATTTGCAAACAGACAGAGGTTTGAAATTGACGTATATAGTCAGTAGCTGATTTTGGTTGAAGGACCTTGGGGAGGTGTAAGCCATGGGCAAGTTTAAAGTTGGGAGGTATTATTCCTGTCATAACAAATAAATTATACACATGTGCTAAGTGTCTGGAGAGAGAAATGCTGCAACGCTGTTAAGAATTTTTGTATGCAAGTAGTGAAAATGGGGACTGAAACTGTAGTCAATAGCTTGAAGGTGTTTCTCTATTTTTTATTGATTTTAAACAGAAGAGGGGATAGTTAAGCATCTTGTGCAGCATGAGATATGGATTCACCTCATTATGTGTACAGCTGAAGTTGTAAGACATACTGACTTGGATGGCCTCTGTAACATCAGGTGACAGGCTGACTATAGTTTGTCATTATGGGAACATTTTGTTTGAAGTAAGACAGTTATGAAGCTCCACAATTTTTTTTTGGAGGGGGTTACCAAGCCATGTAGTTTGAAGATTCCTACAGTATGTTGCTTCAGCATCATTAGTTTGGATTATAGTCAGTATTAAAATTTGTCTGTGTTATGGCTATCTTTTTTTCACTGTTTCCTTAGTCAGGTGTAAAAATGACTTATCCGAAAGCTGCTGCTTTCCTGTGCTCAGTTTATGCCTCAAAGCCAATTGAAGATTTCCTGCAGTAAACCAAATCTCCCACCATTTCTTACAAAGTATGTCTTTGTATTTGTGTGTGTGTGTGTTTATTTCTATTTGTTAATTATGTAAGGTATTGACCTTCATGGACATTTCCAAGCTCAATTTGGGTTCTAACGGAGAGATGAAAAGTCAGCAAGTAAAGGAGAGTAGTAGTGCTGAAGTTGAATTCATCCTCAAGTCTTGGTGAGTACCTTTGTGAGGTGGACCCTGTTTTTCACAAAATCTCACCAAGGCGACACGGATATATAGACTGTATTTATACGGTATATATCATGGACAGAAGTAAGTCAAAAACAAAAAAGACAGTTGGTTGCACAAGTCCCAAGATAGAAAAGTGCCCAATCCTGGTAGGTACACTGGTGCCAGGATTGGAAAAAATGACAGTGTAGAATCCTCAAAATCCAGAAACATTTTTACAATTGGGCCAGGCCAGGCCCCGGGGGAGGATGCCTCCCTACTGTAGAAGGAAGTAGCAGTCCACAAAAATCACAAAAACTGATAGGCCAAAGAAGAGTCATAAAGACGACAGAGTGGACTACTGAGGATAAGAAAGAAATTATGTATTGTTACTATTATGCAAAAAGCCCAGAATTTCCCCGACAGAGAATATACAAAGAGATTAAGAGATAAATTAGAGGAAAGAAAAATACCTTTACAGGAAAAACTGTCAGAAGCTTCAAATAAAATTGTGTGTTCATTAATACAACAGATTTTTGAAAAAACGTTTGGAAAAAAGAAGCATCTGAGGAAGTCTGAAAATGTAAACAACAAAGCCTAGGCATTTTTGAAAAGTATAAAAAAGAAATATGGACATGGGAAAGAAAGAGAGATTTGATATGGTGCAATATTTATGCAAAGGAGAAAGCCAAGTTAATTAATATAGAGAAAGAGCCAAAAAGATATTCGAAGAGAAATATAGAAAAAGGCATCCAGATATGGAAAATTTCACAATAAAAAAATTAATATCACAAAGATGGAATGTGGAAAAGAAGACTAGTAAAGCAGAAGTTAAAGAAATAGAAGTTGAAGTTATGGAGTGCCTGCGAAGTGAAGGATTTAATGCAGAAGGTCTAACACAGATTATATTACAGCATGATGGAATGAGTTCCCAATGTAAGGAGAAGCAGGAAAATCAGGAGACATCGAAGAAGAAATATGGACATGGGAAAGAAAAAGAGATTTAATATGGTGTAGTATTTATGCAAAGGAGAAAGCAAAACTAACCGATACAAAAAGAGCAGCACCAAACATATTTGAAGAGAAATACGGGCAAAGGAATCTGGATATGGAAAACTTTAGAGTACAAAAAAATAAGAAGACAAAGAGGAAAAGTAGAAAAAGGAGATCAGTAAGGGAGAACTTAAAGAAATATAAACTGAGGTTATGGAGCACCTGCAAAGAGAAGGATTCAGTGTAGAAAATCTAATGCATAAAGCAACACAACAGGATAGAGCAATGGATATCCAAATTAAGGGGAAACCAGTGGAACAGGAAGCAATTGGTCAGGTGCCATATCAAGATATTTTGGAGCCTTCCACAGGAAACTAGTATAAATGTTCACTTAAAGCTAGACAGCAAGGGAAAGAACAGGAAACTGTGGAAACTCTGATGCAGTCACTGTTGAGGAGTGATAGGCTAGTGAGTTCCCATATGACAGAACAACAGATGGCACAGGATGAAATTGAAGAGAAGGTGCCACAGGAAGATACTATAGAACTTTCTATAGAATGCCCGCAGGAAATGGAAAACAAACGATGTGCCCTCAGTCTGGAAGAAAATGAACTAAGGGAAGAGTTGCTTGATTTAATGGACATAGCTAGATATATTAAAATCAATGAAAGAAATAGACTGCAGAAGATCAATAAAACCCCAAAAGTCAGAAGTCTGAAAAAAACAAATGAACACAGTAATTAGGACTGTCCATAGAGATCCATGCGATACAACAGAAGTAAACAGAATATGTTACTGTGCAGCTAAATTAATAACTGATAAAGTTCTACCACAACAGCACAGGGTAGAGAGGCGAAGGAAGGGGAGAAATCGAACACCATCATGGAAGTATCGAATAGAGAAAAATATAAAGAAACTAAGACAAGACCTGTCACTGTAAGAAGACTACAGAAGAGGGAACAGATCAATAAAAATACTAAGAAAGATATGATAAAAGCAGTATGCAGTATTAGAACAGACCAGGATCTATCATGCACTATCGCAAATAAATTAAAAATTTCAGCCCAGGCAGAAAAACTTAGAAGATACACAGATAAATATAAAGGAATAGTACAAAATAAGCAATTTATTAATGACCCAAAACGGTTTTATAGAGAATTGGGAAACGATAAAAGGAATTGAAAGACCGCCAAAAAAAGAAGAAAGAGATGCATTTTGGAGAAGTATCAATGAAGATCCTGTGGAACACAACAAAGATGCTAAATGGATATAAGAAGTAAAAGAAAGAATAAGAAGTTTAAAGGTCCAGGATATGAAACGGGATGAAGTAACAGCCAGAGAGAGTGAAACAAAGTTAAGAAAAGCCTCTAACTGGAAAACACCTGGCCCAGATGCAGTACCTAATTTTTGGTTAAAAGTATTAACATCTTTGCACAAAGACTTAGCCATGAGTAAAAACTATTTATATGCACATCTCGAACAGACACCGACCTGGCTAATAACAGGTAAAACAATGCTCCTACATAAGAGTGAACCTGCAAGCTACCCCAAAAATTATAGACCAATAACTTGCCTTCCGATGACGTATAAACTACACATAGGAATTGATGCCGACAGAGTTTATAGTCATTTAGAAGAAAAACAATTATGGCAGTAGAACAAAAGAGCAATAAAAGAAAGTCATATGGAACAAAGGATTATTTATTGTTAAATAAAGTCATAGTGGAGAACTGTAAAAAGGGGAAGAATCTAAGTATGGCATGGACTGACTACAGCAAAGCATTTGACAGTATCCCACATTCATGGATAAAAGAGTGCTTAAAAGTACACCCTTTACTGATCGACTATGTTACAGTGACCATGAAACAATGGCAGACCACTCTGCAATTAAATCATGATAAAGGACAAATTGCTATCTCAGGGATAAAAATTCAAAGGGGGATATTTCAGGGTGACTCTTTGTCATCATTGCTATTCTGCCTTGCCCTTAACCCATTAAGCTGGCTACTTACCAGCTTAGGCCATGGCTATAATTTGGCTCCTAGAAAACAACAAAGTCTAAAGACTTCACATCTTCTCTTTGTCAATGATTTAAAAATGTATAGTTCATCAGATGAGGAACTGAAAGCACAGATGCAGGTTGTCAAAACTTTTTCAGATAATATTAGAATGTTATTTGGTCTTGATAAATGTGCAAAAGTAACCTTTAAAGCAAGAAAACTGCAGCACCAGGAAAATATCAGTCTGGAACAAGAATGTAATATAAAAGAACTTGAGCAAGAAGTACTGTATAAATACTTGGGAACTGATGAAGGATCAGAAACAAAACATGAACAAATGTGTAAAAAAACTTAATAATGAATACTTCAGAAGACTAAAATTAATCCTGAAAACAGCACTGACGTCTAGGAATAAAATCCAAGCTGTAAACCAATTTACCCTTCCTGTCCTAACTTAAGTTTTGGAGTGATTGACTGGCCCCAAAATGTGTTGGATAAATTAAATATTAAAACAAGAACAATGCTTCATGCTTGCCAAATGATCTATAAAAGTAAGTGCATAACAAGATTATATATTCCCCGTTCCGAAGGAGAGATGGGCCTCCTTGAAACTGATTACATGTACAAATCTGCAATCTTGGGACTCCACACATATCTGCTGACCTCACAAGATCCAAATGTAGTGAAATTTTTGAAACATGAGGAGAATAAATCTAAGATGACCTCTGCTTAACCTTGCAGAAGCATATTGGCGTCAAACAGGAATGGAAATCAAACCAGATGTAGATAAAAATCAGACAGCAACTGAATGTGCCAAAAAACAAAAGACAGAATATAAAGTGAAGGACCAGATTAAAAGGCAAGAAATGTGGAAAACACATAAATATAGTAAAGAAAACTTCTGGAAGAACCTCATGTTAATCATGAACAAATGCAGGAATGGTTAAGCAGAGGTGAATTCAAACCAAGAGATGAAAGGTTAATATTGGCGGCTCAAGACAGTGGTCTACATACTCGCTGATTTACAAAGTGCATTGAACATGTGGGAGAAACAGACAAATGTAGGTTTTGTAAAACCGAACTGGAAACAGTTACACACCTTGTTGCTGGTTGTGACATACTAATGGCAAAAGGTCTGTATACCGAAAGGCATAATAATGTGGCGAGACTGTTGCACTGGGGATTTTGCAAATATTATGGTTTTGAAGTGGGTGAAAAGCACTGAAAACATCAGCAACAAAGCATCACAGAAAATGATGAAGTCTGCATCACACAGGATCATCCATTACCAACAATTCAAAAGATAGATGCTAAAAAAATGGGTATAGTAATCCAAGAAAAGAAGACAAAAGCAGCATTGATCATTGAAATCGCTACAACCAGTGACTACAGTGTCCTGCGTACAGAGCGACATAAAGTTATAAAATATCAGAATGTGCAAGCAGAATCGATAGCAATGTGGAAAAAGGATACCCAGATAGTGCCAATAGTAGTAGGAGCAACGGCTCTTATAAAAAAGAGTCTGCATTCATATTTAGATATGCTACCAATACACGTAACTCCATACGAATTACAGAAGGAGTCATTACTTGGCACATTGCGGGTGCTGCGAAGAGCACTTTTGGCTGACATCAAAGAGTGAAACAATATTAATTTCATGAACTTTAATCGTACTTTGACATAGGAATGGGGTCCATTCCCGTCATTGTATTAGAAACCCAAAAGATTTGGAGATATTAAAAAGGGAGCGCTGTCTGATTAAGCGACTTGTTCAGAGGCCACAAAGTAGACACATGGAGGCTGAAGGAATCAAGCCATGAACTACAGAAAGCATCTCTTTAACAGCTCATAGCCTCAGCCCACTCTGTTAACTGCCAAACAAAAAGTAAAAGGATAGTTGACACAGTCCTTTGCTCATAGAGCAGGGAATTGTGGAACTTCTGCATGAGAGACCAATACACACCCATAAGGCTATCATATGTACAAATTTTATCAGACACTACATTTTAAAGATAACATCTTAACATCTGGGTCAGCATTAAAATGTGTAAAGCTTGTGGCCATCAATGAAATGGATGAAAACATCACTTGCTTTAATACTGAATGTCATAACTTTTCACTTTTACCCTAGTTTGTGGGATTAGCACAGACTTGGCACATTATTGATTTGTGCTTTTTCTGTTCAGTCTGTGATCTCCTGCATAATTTTTGCATGACAATGTGCTTTTTTGTAGTTTAACTTGTGTCTTTCTCATGTTTCTTTCTGTATATACAATGCTTCTTCACTTGCAACAGGTCCTAGCCCCAGTTTACTTTACAGAAAATTAAAGTTATATTTTAAAAAATATACCCATTGTAAAGTAATAAGCAAAGTACTACAGGGAAGGGGGTATTTGGAATTCTGCAATACCTTTTAAACAAGTTCTTTGCACGGTACGTTTACATAGTCTGTAGCCTCTCTCTCTCTGCTCTTGTGCAAATGAATATACCTCATACTGGATATTATCACCAATGATGGCAACAAACATTTTGGCCTGAACAATCAGTATACTATTTTTCAAGATCATCTGCATATATTTTTTTTTATATTGTGATCGCAACTAGAAACCATATTAGTATTATTATTATTATTACTATACAGAATGACATCAAAGCAAAGCAAGTAAGGACTTGTTACGATCAGGGGTTGGCTGAAGATGTTTCCGTATCCATCTATACTGGAAAATTGCATTGTGAAAGACAGTTGTCAGACATGTACAGCCCTGTTTTATCAGGACTACATTGAAATAATTTACCAAACTGCCTTCTCTATGATTACACAGATTATCTGGCATTTTTCTATTTTGAATTATAAAGCTGACATTTTCCTACTGCACTAATGTCCTTTAGGGAGGTATTATTTGGATATTATTGGAAGTTAAACACCATCTCCAGTTACACAGGCAATCTGCCAGCTGCAGAAGATATTAGGGCATTGTCAAATTGTACATTAATACCCCACTGGAGAATGAACATTTTCCAAATGAGTGTTAATGCAAAGGTAATGCCAGAGAAAAAATGTCAGTCACTTCACTGTAGTACATTAAGCTGCCGTGAAGTTTGGATAGAAAAAAAAGCAAAGGCTGACGTATTTTTTACTCTCACTAAAAGCAACTTTGCTGTGTAGATAACACGTGTGTGTGTGTGTGTGTGTGTGTGTGTGTGTGTGTGTGTGTGTGCTATGCATGTGTGTGTGTGTGTGTATGTGTGTGATTTGCTATGCATATCTGAGTGAGTCTGTCTCACTAACTGTCTGTCTCTCCCTGCTTCTATATTTTGGATGTAAAATACTTCAACAACAATTGCATATGCTACACTAAGTCTAAAACATTAGGTGGAGGAGCTATTTTATATCAAAACTTTAAATAAAAGCATATAGTAATAAAAAAGAACAAATACAAAACAACTTAACAGACAGTACATTCTCTAAGTGCAAAAATGTACCCCGGGGTGGGCATTATTTGGGAAAAAACTGTTCCAGGGTTGGTAAGGCTCACAACACCCCTGGGCAGACTTCAATTCACTGACAATGTGCATCCTGGTAGGCATTACTGCTTGCTAATCACACCCCTGATCAGTCTGTTATTTCTCAGTAATGATCTCCAGGGTTATTACTTATTACTTTGTCAACAGAACATTCTTTGTAGCTGCATCAAGAGGATGGACCTCACTGCCCATAACACAGTCATCTGCACCCACTGCCACTTTAAGGACAAGTTTCCAACATCTTGATTTCTGCAAATAGTTTTCTGCTATCCATAGATCATGTACAAACAAATGCACTGAAACATGTATAGCTATATCACATGGCAACAAAGTAAATTAAAACATGCACTCATCCACATACAGACACAGAACACACAAAAACACACACACACACACACACACACACACACACACACACACACACACACACACACACACACACACCTAAGCTTCCAAGATTTAATTTATAGCAGCATATAAAAAGAAAACTTTGTCACTGAATAGGAATGTATTTGTTTTCAGTCTGGTTAAAGATCATTATCATTTCACTCATCATCATCATCAGCACCCCTTTTTCCTATTTTTTCTACATGGGGTTGGGGTATCATGTTAACTGTCACCATCTCTCTCGATTCCATGCCACTCTCCTGCCTTCTTCAACACTCATGCCCGACTGTCGCAGATCTTCTTTCACACAATCCATCCACCTGTTTGCTGGACGCCCTCGCTTCTTCTTACCTTCTTCCTGTCTGTCCCAAATCTTCCTCACCAGATTGTCTTTTGTTTTTCTGCATGTGTCCAAACCACCGTAATCTGTTCTCTTTGATCTTTTCTGCAACTGGAGCTACTTTGGCTTCTGCTCTTATGCCCTCATTTCTTTGTCTGTCCCACAGTGTACATCCTACCACCCTTCTCAGGCACTTCATTTCCATCACCTCTAGCTTCTTCAACTGTTCTGCCTTTACTGCCCAGGTTTATGTACCACACAGTAGTACTGGTAGCACCACTGTCATGTACAACTTACTTTTCAGCTTCTTTGGCATTCTTCTGTCAAAGACTACACCTCACACTCTGTGCCAATTGGCTGCAGCCACTCTGATTCTAGCTTTGACCTCTTCATTCAGACTTCCCTTCTCCTCAACCACCCCTCCCAGGTACTTGAAGTGTTTACCTGTTCCACTATCTTCCCTTCTATCTCTATTTTGAGCTTCTCTTGATTTCCCCAATCTGCTGCCGTTACCACCATCTTACCTGTGCTTAGTTTCATCCCATGTGTCTTCAGTTTTGCTTTCCATTCTCCTATCCTCTGCTGATGTTCTAGCTCAGAGTCTGCCTGTAATGCCACATCATCTGCATACAGCAGCTTTGTTGATCTGTCCCCTCTGACCTGTTTGTTAATTGTACTCCATCACCAGTATGAACAACAGTGGGCTCAGAGCTGAACCCTGGAGTACACCCACTCCCACTGGGAACCCCTCTGTGAGGCCAGACACTGTTCATACTTGAGTCACTGGGTCCTTGTACATAGCCTGCACTCATTCTACCAATGTTTCTGAGACTTCAAACCACCACAGTACTGCCCAGATCAGCTTTCTTGCCACCTTGTCATATGCTTTCTCTGAGTCTAGGAATGCCCAGTTGGACTCTCTCCTCATCTCTAGCTTCTTCTCTAGTATCTGTCTGACTG